>NC_060187.1:66257202-66512202 GCF_021184085.1 Oncorhynchus gorbuscha | reverse complement strand
TATTATTTATAATATAATTCATTTTTTAACCTTTATTTAACTAGGCGAGTCAGTTAAAAACAAATTCTTATTTTCAATGACAGCCTAGGAACAGTGGGTTAACTGCCTGTTCAGGGGCAGAACGACAGATTTGTACCTTATCAGCTCAGGGGTTTGAACTTGCAACCTTCCGGTTACTAGACCAACACTCTAACCACTAGGCTACCCAATACCGACCTCTGTAGTACACCTTTTGTAATATCCAGGAAACTAGACTTAACACTATCAGAAATCACACATGATGTCCTGTCTGACAGATAATTCTCAAACCACATGCAAGAAGCCTGATCCAGGCCTATTTCAATCAACCTTTACATGAGAATGTGATGGTCAACAGTGTCAAAGGCTTTGGAAAGATCTACATAAGGTAGGACAATGATTTTTGTGGATGAACCATCCACACCGCGTGGCCCCTGCCACCCTAATCTGGTGATCCCAGCGCGCACGACCCACGTGGAGTTCCAGGTCTCCGGTAGCCTCTGGAACTGCCGATCTGCAGCCAACAAGGCAGAGTTCATCTCAGCCTATGCCTCCCTCCAGTCCCTCGACTTCTTGGCACTGACAGAAACATGGATCACCACAGATAACACTGCTACTCCTACTGCTCTCTCTTCGTCCGCCCACGTGTTCTCGCACACCCCGAGAGCTTCTGGTCAGCGGGGTGGTGGCATCGGGATCCTTATCTCTCCCAAGTGGTCATTCTCTCTTTCTCCCCTTACCCATCTGTCTATCGCCTCCTTTGAATTTCATGCTGTCACAGTTACCAGCCCTTTCAAGCTTAACATCCTTATCATTTATCGCCCTCCAGGTCCCCTCGGAGAGTTCATCAATGAGCTTGATGCCTTGATAAGCTCCTTTCCTGAGGATGGCTCACCTCTCACAGTTCTGGGCGACTTTAACCTCCCCACGTCTACCTTTGACTCATTCCTCTCTGCCTCCTTCTTTCCACTCCTCTCCTATTTTGACCTCACCCTCTCACCTTCCCCCCTACTCACAAGGCAGGCAATACGCTCGACCTCATCTTTACTAGATGCTGTTTTTCCACTAACCTCATTGCAACTCCCTCCAAGTCTCCGACCACTACCTTGTATCCTTTTCCCTCTCGCTCTCATCCAACACTTCCCACACTGCCCCTACTCGGATGGTATCGCGCCGTCCCAACCTTCGCTCTCTCTCTCCCCGCTACTCTCTCCTCTTCCATCCTATCATCTCTTCCCTCTGCTCAAACCTTCTCCAACCTATCTCCTGATTCTGCCTCCTCAACCCTCCTCTCTTCCCTTTCTGCATCCTTTGACTCTCTATGTCCCCTATCTTCCAGGCCGGCTCGGTCCTCCCCTCCCGCTCCGTGGCTTGATGACTCATTGCGAGCTCACAGAACAGGGCTCCGGGCAGCCGAGCGGAAATGGAGGAAAACTCGCCTCCCTGCGGACCTGGCATCCTTTCACTCCCTCCTCTCTACATTTTCCTCCTCTGTCTCTGCTGCTAAAGCCACTTTCTACCACTCTAAATTCCAAGCATCTGCCTCTAACCCTAGGAAGCTCTTTGCCACCTTCTCCTCCCTCCTGAATCCTCCTCCCCTCCCCCCTCCTCCCTCTCTGCAGATGACTTCGTCAACCATTTTGAAAAGAAGGTCGACGACATCCGATCCTCGTTTGCTAAGTCAAACGACACCGCTGGTTCTGCTCACAGTGCCCTACCCTGTGCTCTGACCTCTTTCTCCCCTCTCTCCAGATGAAATCTCGCGTCTTGTGACGGCCGGCCGCCCAACAACCTGCCCGCTTGACCCTATCCCCTCCTCTCTTCTCCAGACCATTTCCGGAAACCTTCTCCCTTACCTCACCTCGCTCATCAACTTATCCCTGACCGCTGGCTACATCCCTTCCGTCTTCAAGAGAGCGAGAGTTGCACCCCTTCTGAAAAAACCTACACTCGATCCCTCCGATGTCAACAACTACAGACCAGTATCCCTTCTTTCTTTTCTCTCCAAAACTCTTGAACGTGCCGTCCTTGGTCAGCTCTCCCGCTATCTCTCTCAGAATGACCTTCTTGATCCAAATCAGTCAGGTTTCAAGACTAGTCATTCAACTGAGACTGCTCTTCTCTGTATCACGGAGGCGCTCCGCACCGCTAAAGCTAACTCTCTCTCCTCTGCTCTCATCCTTCTAGACCTATCGGCTGCCTTCGATACTGTGAACCATCAGATACTCCTCTCCACCCTCTCCGAGTTGGGCATCTCCGGCGTGGCCCACGCTTGGATTGCGTCCTACCTGACAGGTCGCTCCTACCAGGTGGCGTGGCGAGAATCTGTCTCCTCACCATGCGCTCTCACCACTGGTGTCCCCAGGGCTCTGTTCTAGGCCCTCTCCTATTCTCGCTATACACCAAGTCACTTGGCTCTGTCATAACCTCACATGGTCTCTCCTATCATTGCTATGCAGACGACACACAATTAATCTTCTCCTTTCCCCCTTCTGATGACCAGGTGGCGAATCGCATCTCTGCATGTCTGGCAGGCATATCAGTGTGGATGACGGATCACCACCTCAAGCTGAACTTCGGCAAGACGGAGCTGCTCTTCCTCCCGGGAAGGACTGCCCGTTCCATGATCTCGCCATCACGGTTGACAACTCCATTGTGTCCTCCTCCCAGAGCGCTAAGAACCTTGGCGTGATCCTGGACAACACCCTGTCGTTCTCAACTAACATCAAGGCGGTGGCCCGTTCCTGTAGGTTCATGCTCTACAACATCCGCAGAGTACGACCCTGCCTCACACAGGAAGCGGCACAGGTCCTAATCCAGGCACTTGTCATCTCCCGTCTGGATTACTGCAACTCGCTGTTGGCTGGGCTCCCTGCCTGTGCCATTAAACCCCTACAACTCATCCAGAACGCCGCAGCCCGTCTGGTGTTCAACCTTCCCAAGTTCTCTCACGTCACCCCGCTCCTCCGCTCTCTCCACTGGCTTCCAGTTGAAGCTCGCATCCGCTACAAGACCATGGTGCTTGCCTACGGAGCTGTGAGGGGAACGGCACCTCAGTACCTCCAGGCTCTGATCAGGCCCTACACCCAAATAAGGGCACTGCGTTCATCCACCTCTGGCCTGCTCGCCTCCCTACCACTGAGGAAGTACAGTTCCCGCTCAGCCCAGTCAAAACTGTTCGCTGCTCTGGCTCCCCAATGGTGGAACAAACTCCCTCACGACGCCAGGACAGCGGAGTCAATCACCACCTTCCGGAGACACCTGAAACCCCACCTCTTTAAGGAATACCTAGGATAGGATAAAATAATCCTTCTCACCCCCCTTAAAATATGTAGATGCACTATTGTAAAGTGGCTGTTCCACTGGATGTCATAAGGTGAATGCACCAATTTGTAAGTCGCTCTGGATAAGAGCGTCTGCTAAATGACTTAAATGTAAATGTAATTTTTATGATCTAAACAATTTAACACATCATCTAAAAGCAGTGTAGAAGTTGAGGTTAAAAAAACAGATTGCTGTACATTAAGAATAGAGTAAGAAGTTTAAAAAGTTATTAGCTAAGAGTTGGCCAGGGATTCTAAAACTTTGAAAAGGAAAGACAATTTGGAATTTGTACAGTAGTTACCTAAGTCAGAAGGATCTCCTCCTTCATGTAGGGAAAGGACATGTGTCACTTTCCAGATATTAGGGATAAGACTAGAAACACATTTTCAAGTAAACAATATAGGTAAATGGTACTGCAATTAGTGAGGCAGAGAGCTGCAGGAAGAAGGGATCAAGTGAATCAGATCCTATGGATTGTTTTAACATCAATCTTTAACAAAGCACATTGTCACGTTCTGACCATAGTTCTTGTGTGTTTTCCTTGTTTTAGTGTTGGTCAGGACGTGAGCTGGGTGGGCATTCTATGTTGTGTGTCTAGTTTGTCTGTTTCTGTGTTTGGCCTGATATGGTCCTTCTGTAGCTCAGTTGGTAGAGCATGGCGCTTGTAACGCCAGGGTAGTGGGTTAGATTCCCGGGACCACCCATACGTAGAATGTATGCACACATGACTGTAAGTCGCTTTGGATAAAAGCGTCTGCTAAATGGCATATATTATTATTATATATAATCAGAGGCAGGTGTTAGTCATCGTCTCTGATTGGGAACCATATTTAGGTAGCTTGTTTTGTGTTGGGGTTTGTGGGTGATTGTTTCCTGTCTTTGTGTCTATGCACCAGATAGGACTGGTTTCACATGTGCTGTTTTGTAATTTGAAGTGTTCAGTTGGGATTTATTATTAAAGAAGATGAACACTCACCACGTTGCGCTTTGGTCCTCTCTTTCCCAGGAAGAAAGCCTTTACACACATCAAATGGTTGATAGGAAAATAAAACGAGTCTGCAAAATGATGAAGCACCACAAATGTCCATTGTGTCTATTATGGGACCAGAGGTTGTCAACCTGCTGGGGCAAGGAGGCGGTGGAGTTTTGACCACTTTCCAAAAGTTTGTTGGATAACACTCCAATACGCAATTCATGAAACATGTTGATTTTACTTTTCTAATCAGAGATGTCTGAAGCACTGCCAATAAGATGTAGAATCAGTCAGTCTAGCCAAATTGTAAACTTGTTTATGTGCTGCTGTGCGTTTTGTTGCTAACCTTACTTTGCTACCTGACAACTTTAAGGTTTTTACTTTTTAATTACAGTTTATATTTTTTGTTTTTCCCTCACTCAACTTTTTTCATTCAACTTTTTCACTCCGGACACATTATCTGAACTTGGTTCGTCAGGACTTCCAACAGCCGAAGCTAAGTAGTAACATTAACATGATGCCTTCTAATTGCAGTCGCTGTTCTCATAATATACAGGAGAACAATCACCTTACGGCGAGGATAGCTGTCCTGCAAGCCAAGCTTCAGACGCAATCGTTAGGCAAGGGTAATTTCAGTGTAGGAAAGGATGAAACAGCGACTGTGCCACCAGTAAGTACAGATAGTAACGTTAGTATAAATCCCCTTGCACGGTCCCCGCAGCCGGACAACTTTTTCATGTTTTCTGGAGTGAAATGCTGTAGGAATGATCAACCGGTGTCGCTCATTCAGCCGACAGAAACTTTCAACCAGTTCTCCCCATTAAGCAGCGAGTCGGAATCAGAGGCCGAGCCTTCTCTTGTCTCTACACCTCCTGTTACGGGGTCTGAGAAACTGAAGCCTCCCAGCATTAGCTCTGACAAATTGAAAACCCTAGTCATTGGCGACTCCATTACCCGCAGTATTAGACTTAAAACTAATCATCCAGCGATCATACACTGTTTACCAGGGGGCAGGGCTACCGACGTTAAGGCTAATCTGAAGATGGTGCTGGCTAAAGCTAAAACTGGCGAGTGTAGAGAGTATAGGGATATTGTTATCCACGTCAGCACCAACGATGTTAGGATGAAACAGTCAGAGGTCACCAAGGGCAACATAGCTTCAGCGTGTAAATCAGATAGAAAGATGAGTCAGCATCGAGTAGTTGTCTCTAGCCCTCTCCCGGGTGGGGGGAGTGATGAGCTCTACAGCAGATTCTCACAACTCAATCGCTGGTTGAAAACTGTATTCTGCCCCTCCCAAAAGATAGAATTTGTAGATAATTGGCCCTCTTTCTGGGACTCACCCACAAATAGGACCAAGCCTGGCCTGTTGAGGAGTGACAGACTCCATCCTAGCTGGAGGGGTGCTCTCCTCTTATCTACAAACAAAGACAGGGCTCTAACTCCCCTAGCTCCACAATGAGATAGGGTGCAGCCAGCCAGTCAGCCTGCCAGCTTAGTGGAGTCTGCCACTAGCACAGTCAGTGTAGTCTGCTCAGCTGTCCTGATTGAGAGCGTGTCTGTGCCTTGACCTAGGTTGGGCAAAACTAAACATGGCGGTGTTCGCCTTAGCAATCTCACTGGAATAAAGACCTCCTACATTCCTGCCATTATTGAAAAGGATTGTGATACCTCACATCTCAAAATAGGGCTACTTAATGTTAGATCCCTCACTTCCAAAGCAGTTATAGTCATTAAACTAATCACTGATCATAATATTGATCTGATTGGCCTGACTGAAACATGGCTTAAGCCTGATGAATTTACCGTGTTAAATGAGGCCTCACCTCCTGGTTACACTAGTGACCATATCCCCCGCGCATCCCGAAAAAGGTGGAGGTGTTGCTAACATTTATGCAAGCAAATTTCAATTTACAAAAACCCCCAACGTTTTCGTCTTTTGAGCTTCTAGACATGAGATCTATGCAGCCTACTCAATCACTTTTTATAGCTACTGTTTACAGGCTTCCTGTGTCATATACAGCATACCTCACTGAGTTCCCTGAATTCCTATCGGACCTTGTAGTCATGGCAGATAATATTCTCATTTTTTGGTGACTTTAATATTCACATGGAAGAGTCCACAGACCCACTCCAAAAGGCTTTCGGAGCCATCATCGACTCAGTGGGTTTTGTCCAACATGTCTCCGGACCTACTCACTGCCACTGTCATACTCTGGATCTAGTTTTGTCCCGTGGAATAAGTGTTGTGGATCAAATCAAATCAAATCAAATCAAATTTATTTATATAGCCCTTCGTACATCAGCTGATATCTCAAAGTGCTGTACAGAAACCCAGCCTAAAACCCCAAACAGCAAACAATGCAGGTGTAAAAGCACGGTGGCTAGGAAAAACTCCCTAGAAAGGCCAAAACCTAGGAAGAAACCTAGAGAGGAACCGGGCTATGTGGGGTGGCCAGTCCTCTTCTGGCTGTGCCGGGTAGAGATTATAACAGAACATGACCAAGATGTTCAAATGTTCATAAATGACCAGCATGGTCAAATAATAATAAGGCAGAACAGTTGAAACTGGAGCAGCAGCACAGTCAGATGGACTGGGGACAGCAAGGAGCCATCATGTCAGGTAGTCCTGGGGCACGGTCCTAGGGCTCAGGTCCTCCGAGAGAGAGAAAGAAAGAGAGAATTAGAGAGAGCATATGTGGGGTGGCCAGTCCTCTTCTGGCTGTGCCAGGTGGAGATTATAACAGAACGTGGCCAAGATGTTCAAATGTTCATAAATGACCAGCATGGTTGAATAATAGTAAGGCAGAACAGTTGAAACTGGAGCAGGAGCATGGCCAGGTGGACTGGGGACAGCAAGGAGTCCTCATGTCAGGTAGTCCTGGGACATGGTCCTAGGGCCCAGGCCAGTTGAAACTGGAGCAGCAGCATGGCCAGGTGGACTGGGGACAGCAAGGAGTCATCATGTCAGGTAGTCCTGGGGCATGGTTCTAGGGCTCAGGTCCTCCGAGAGAGAGAAAGAAAGAAAGAAGGAGAGAATTAGAGAACGCACACTTAGATTTACACAGGACACCGAATAGGACAGGAGAAGTACTCCAGATAAACAAACTGACCCTAGCCCCCCGACACATAAACTACTGCAGCATAAATACTGGAGGCTGAGACAGGAGGGGTCAGGAGACACTGTGGCCCCATCCGAGGACACCCCCGGACAGGGCCAAACAGGAAGGATATAACCCCACCCACTTTGCCAAAGCACAGCCCCCACACCACTAGAGGGAAATCTTCAACCACCAACTTACCATCCTGAGACAAGGCCGAGTATAGCCCACAAAGATCTCCGACACGGTACAACCCAAGGGGTGGGGGGAACCCAGACAGGCCGACCACAACAGTGAATCAACCCACCCAGGTGACGCATCCCCCCAGGGACGGCACGAGAGAGCCCCAGCAAGCCAGTGACTCAGCCCCGTAACAGGGTTAGAGGCAGAGAATCCCAGTGGAAAAAGGGGAACCGGCCAGGCAGAGACAGCAAGGGCGGTTCGTTGCTCCAGAGCCTTTCCGTTCACCTTCCCACTCCTGGGCCAGACTACACTCAATCATATGACCCACTGAAGAGATGAGTCTTCAGTAAAGACTTAAAGGTTGAGACCGAGTTTGCGTCTCTGACATGGGTAGGCAGACCGTTCCATAAAAATGGAGCTCTATAGGAGAAAGCCCTGCCTCCAGCTGTTTGCTTAGAAATTCTAGGGACAATTAGGAGGCCTGCGTCTTGTGACCGTAGCGTACGTATAGGTATGTACGGCAGGACCAAATCAGAGAGGTAGGTAGGAGCAAGCCCATGTAATGCTTTGTAGGTTAGCAGTAAAACCTTGAAATCAGCCCTTGCTTTGACAGGAAGCCAGTGTAGAGAGGCTACCACTGGAGTAATATGATCAAATTTTTTGGTTCTAGTCAGGATTCTAGCAGCCGTATTTAGCACTAACTGAAGTTTATTTAGTGCTTTATCCGGGTAGCCGGAAAATAGAGCATTGCAGTAGTCTAACCTAGAAGTGACAAAAGCATGGATTAATTTTTCTGCATCATTTTTGGACAGAAAGTTTCTGATTTTTGCAATGTTACGTAGATGGAAAAAAGCTGTCCTCGAAATGGTCTTGATATGTTCTTCAAAAGAGAGATCAGGGTCCAGAGTAACGCCGAGGTCCTTCACAGTTTTATTTGAGACGACTGTACAACCATTAAGATTAATTGTCAGATTCAACAGAAGATCTCTTTGTTTCTTGGGACCTAGAACAAGCATCTCTGTTTTGTCCGAGTTTAATAGTAGAAAGTTTGCAGCCATCCACTTCCTTATGTCTGAAACACATGCTTCTAGCGAGGGCAATTTTGGTGCTTCACCATGTTTCATTGAAATGTACAGCTGTGTGTCATCCGCATAGCAGTGAAAGTTTACATTATGTTTTCGAATAACATCCCCAAGAGGTAAAATATATAGTGAAAACAATAGTGGTCCTAAAACAGAACCTTGAGGAACACCGAAATGTACAGTTGATTTGTCAGAGGACAAACCATTCACAGAGACAAACTGATATCTTTCCGACAGATAAGACCTAAACCAGGCCAGAACATGTCCGTGTAGACCAATTTGGGTTTCCAATCTCTCCAAAAGAATGTGGTGATCGATGGTATCAAAAGCAGCACTAAGGTCTAGGAGCACGAGGACAGATGCAGAGCCTCGGTCCGATGCCATCAAAATGTCATTTACCACCTTCACAAGTGCCGTCTCAGTGCTATGATGGGGTCTAAAACCAGACTGAAGCATTTCGTATACATTGTTTGTCTTCAGGAAGGCAGTGAGTTGCTGCGCAACAGCCTTCTCTAAAATCTTTGAGAGGAATGGAAGATTCGATATAGGCCGATAGTTTTTTATATTTTCTGGGTCAAGGTTTGGCTTTTTCAAGAGAGGCTTTATTACTGCCACTTTTAGTGAGTTTGGTACACATCCAGTGGATAGAGAGCCGTTTATTATGTTCAACATAGGAGGGCCAAGCACAGGAAGCAGCTCTTTCAGTAGTTTAGTTGGAATAGGGTCCAGTATACAGCTTGAAGGTTTAGAGGCCATGATTATTTTCATCATTGTGTCAAGAGATATAGTACTAAAACACTTGAGCGTCTCTCTTGATCCTAGGTCCTGGCAGAGTTGTGCAGACTCAGGACAACTGAGGTTTGGAGGAATACGCAGGTTTAAAGAGGAGTCCGTAATTTGCTTTCTAATAATCATAATCTTTTCCTCAAAGAAGTTCATGAATTTATCACTGCTAAAGTGCAAGTCATCCTCTCTTGGGGAATGCTGCTTTTTAGTTAGCTTTGCCACAGTATCAAAAAGGAATTTCGGATTGTTCTTATTTTCCTCAATTAAGTTAGAAAAATAGGACGATCGAGCAGCAGTAAGGGCTCTTCGGTACTGCACGGTACCATCCTTCCAAGCTAGTCGGAAGACTTCCAGTTTGGTGTGGCGCCATTTCCGTTCCAATTTTCTGAAGCTTGCTTCAGAGCTCGGGTATTTTCTGTGTACCATGGAGCTAGTTTCTTATGAGACATTTTTTTAGTTTTTAGGGGTGCAACTGCATCTAGGGTATTGCGCAAGGTTAAATTGAGATCCTCAGTTAGGTGGTTAACGGATTTTTGTCCTCTGGCGTCCTTGGGTAGGCAGAGGGAGTCTGGAAGGGCATCAAGGAATCTTTGTGTTGTCTGTGAATTTATAGCACGACTTTTGATGTTCCTTGGTTGGGGTCTGAGCAGATTATTTGTTGCAATTGCAAACGTAATAAAATGGTGGTCTGATAGTCCAGGATTATGAGGAAAAACATTAAGATCCACAACATTTATTCCATGGGACAAAACTAGGTCCAGCGTATGACTGTGAGAGTGAGTGGGTCCAGAGACATGTTGGACAAAACCCACTGAGTCGATGATGGCTCCAAAAGCCTTTTGGAGTGGGTCTGTGGACTTTTCCATGTGAATATTAAAGTCACCAAAGATTAGAATATTATCTGCAATGACTACAAGGTCTGATAGGAATTCAGGGAACTCAGTGAGAAACGCTGTATATGGCCCAGGAGGCCTGTAAACAGTAGCTATAAAAAGTGATTGAGTAGGCTGCATAGATTTCATGACTAGAAGCTCAAAAGACGAAAACGTCATTTTTTTTTTTTGTAAATTGAAATTTGCTATCGTAAATGTTAGCAACACCTCCGCCTTTGCGGGATGCACGGGGATATGGTCACTAGTGTAGCCAGGAGGTGAGGCCTCATTTAACACAGTAAATTCATCAGGCTTAAGCCATGTTTCAGTCAGGCCAATCACATCAAGATTATGATCAGTGATTAGTTCATTGACTATAATTGCCTTTGAAGTAAGGGATCTAACATTAAGTAGCCCTATTTTGAGATGTGAGGTATCATGATCTCTTTCAGTAATGACAGGAATGGAGGTGGTCTTTATCCTAGTGAGATTGCTAAGGCGAACACCGCCATGTTTAGTTTTGCCCAACCCAGGTCGAGGCACAGACACGGTCTCAATGGTGATAGCTGAGCTGACTACACTAACTATGCTAGTGGCAGACTCCACTATGCTGGCAGGCTGGCTAATAGCCTGCTGCCTGGCCTGCACCCTATTTCATTGTGGAGCTAGAGGAGTTAGAGCCCTGTCTATGTTGGCAGATAAGATGAGAGCACCCCTCCAGCTAGGATGGAGTCCGTCACTCCTCAGCAGGTCAGGCTTGGTCCTGTTTGTGGGCGAGTCCCAGAAAGAGGGCCAATTATCTACAAATTCTATCTTTTGGGAGGGGCAGAAAACAGTTTTCAACCAGCGATTGAGTTGTGAGACTCTGCTGTAGAGCTCATCACTCCCCTAACTGGGAGGGGGCCAGAGACAATTACTCGATGCCGACACATCTTTCTAGCTGATATGCACGCAGAAGCTATGTTGCGCTTGGTGATCTCTGACTGTTTCATCCTAACATCGTTGGTGCCGACGTGGATAACAATATCTCTATACTCTCTACACTCGCCAGTTTTAGCTTTAGCCAGCGCCATCTTCAGATTAGCCTTAACGTCGGTAGCCCTGCCCCCGGGTAAACAGTGTATGATCGCTGGATGATTCGCTTTAAGTCTAATACTGCGGGTAATGGAGTCGCCAATGACTAGAGTTTTCAATTTGTCAGAGCTAATGGTGGGAAGCTTCGGCGTCTCAGACCCCGTAACGGGAGGAGTAGAGACCAGAGAAGACTCGGCCTCTGACAACGACCCGCTGCTTAATGGGGAGAACCGGTTGAAAGTTTCTGTCTGCTGAATGAGCGACACCGGTTGAGCGTTCCTACAGCATTTCCTTCCAGAAACCGTGAGAAAGTTGTCCGGCTGCGGGGACTGTGCCAGGGGATTTATACTACTATCTGTACTTACTGGTGGCACAGACGCTGTTTCATCCTTTCCTACACTGAAATTACCCTTGCCTAACGATTGCGTCTGAAGCTGGGCTTGCAGTACAGCTATCCTCGCCGTAAGGCGAGCACAGCGGCTGCAATTAGAAGGCATCATGTTAATGTTACTACTTAGCTTCGGCTGTTGGAGGTCCTGACGAATCGTGTCCAGATAAAGCGTCCGGAGTGAAAAAGTCGAGGAAAAAATAAATATATGAACGGTAATTAAAAAGTGAAACCCGTAAAGTTGTCAGGTAGCAAAATAGGTTGGCAACAAAACGCACAGCAATTTGAAAACAAGCCTTGTGATCTTAATGTTTTTCCTCATAATCCTGGACTATCTGACTGCATTTTATTATGTTTGCAATCGCAACAAATAATCTGCTCAGACCCCAACCAAGGATCATCAAAAGTTATGCTAAGTTGTGCTATAAATTCTCGGACAACCCAAAGATTCCAGACTCCCTCTGCCTACCCAAGGACGTCAGAGGACAAAAATCAGTTAACCACTTACCCTAGATGCAGTCGCACCCCTGAAAACTAAAAACATTTGTCATAAGAAACTAGCTCCCTAGTATGCAGAAAATACCCGAGCTCTGAAACAAGCTTCCAGACAATTGGAATGGAAATGGCACCACACCAAACTGGAAGTCTTCCGACTAGCTTGGAAAGACAGTACCGTACAGTATTGAAGAGCCCCAACTGCTGCTCGATCATCCTATTTTTCCAACTTAATTGAGGGAAATAAGAACAATCCAACATTTATTTTTGATGCTGTTGCAAAGCTAACTAAAAAGCAGCATTCCCGGCCTCCCAGGTGGCGCAGTGGTTAAGGGTGCTGTACTGCAGCGCCATCTGTGCCATCAGAGACTCTGGGTTCGCGCCCAGGCTCTGTCGTAACCGGCCACGACCGGGAGGTCTGTGGGGCGACGCACAATTGGCCTAGCGTCGTCCGGGTTAGGGAGGGGCTTGGCCGGTAGGGATGTCTCACCGTGCACCAGCGACTCTCGTGGCGGGTTGGGCGCAGTGCGCGCTAACCAAGGTTGCCAGGTGAACGGTGTTTCCTCTGACACATTGGTGCGGCTGGCTTCCGGGTTGGATGTGCGCTGTGTTAAGAAGCAGTGCGGCTTGGTTGGGTTGTGTATCGGAGGATGCATGACTTTCAACCTTCGTGTCATGTTTGTCATTTATTATCATGTCATGTCCCTGTGCTCCCCATTCTGTTCGTTTCCCTCTGCTGGTCTTATTGGGTTCTTTCCCTCTTTCTATCCCTCTCTCTCCCCCTTCCCCTCTCACTCTCTCGCTCTCTCTTCTCTCTATCGTTCCGTTCCTGCTCCCAGCTGTTCCTATTCCCCTAATCATCATTTAGTCTTCCCACACCTGTTCCCGATCCTTTCCCCTGATTAGAGTCCCTATTTATTCCTTTGTGTTCCGTTCCTGTCCCGTCGGTTCCTTGTTTAGTATTCACCATGCTGTGATTGCGTTTCGCCCTGTCCTGTCGTGTTTTTGCTGTGATTGAGTATCGCCCTGTCCTGTCGTGTTTTTGCCTTCATCAGATGCTGCGTGTGAGCAGGTGTCTCTGTCTACTACGGCCTGCGCCTACCCGAAGCGACCTGCAGTCTGTGGCCGCTTCTCCAGTTATTCCCCTCTACAGACTAGAGGATTTCTGTTATTCCCTGTTTGGACTTAAATAAACTCTGTTTCTGTTAAGTCGCTTTTGGGTCCTCTTTCACCTGCATGACAGAAGGAACCGACCAAGGAATGGACCCAGCGACTTCAGACGCTCGTTACACTGCCGTCGAGATCCAAGGAGCCATGCTCGGCAGACACGAGCAGGAATTGTCTGCTGCTCGCCATGCCGTGGAGAACCTGGCCGCTCAGGTTTCCGACCTCTCTGGACAGTTCCAGAGTCTACGTCTCGTGCCACCTGTTACTTCCTGGCCTGCCGAGCCTCCAGAACCTAGGGTTAATAACCCACCTTGCTACTCCGGGCAGCCCACTGAGTGCCGCTCCTTTCTCACGCAGTGTGAGATTGTGTTCTCTCTCCAACCCAACACATACTCTAGAGAGAGAGCTCGGGTTGCTTACGTCATTTCACTCCTTACTGGCCGGGCTCGAGAATGGGGCACAGCTATCTGGGAGGCAAGGGCTGATTGCTCTAACAAATTCCAGAACTTTAAAGAGGAGATGATTCGGGTTTTTGACCGTTCAGTTTTTGGTGGGGAGGCTTCTAGGGCCCTGGCTTCCTTATGCCAAGGTGAACGGTCCATAACGGATTATTCTATTGAGTTTCGCACTCTTGCTGCCTCTAGTGAGTGGAACGAGCCGGCGCTGCTCGCTCGTTTTCTGGAGGGACTCCACGCAGTGGTTAAGGATGAGATTCTCTCCCGGGAGGTTCCTTCAGATGTGGACTCTTTGATTGCTCTCGCCATCCGCATAGAACGACGGGTAGATCTTCGTCACCGGGCTCGTGGAAGAGAGCTCGCATCAACGGTGTTTCCCTGCTCCGCATCGCAACCATCTCCCTCCTCTGGCTTTGAGACTGAGCCCATGCAGCTGGGAGGGATTCGCATCTCGAATAAGGAGAGGGAACGGAGGATCACCAACCGCCTGTGCCTCTATTGCGGAGTTGCTGGACATTTTGTTAATTCATGTCCAGTAAAAGCCAGAGCTCATCTGTAAGCGGAGGGCTACAGGTGAGCGCAACTACTCAAGTCTCTCCATCAAAGTCCTGTACTACTTTGTCGGTCCACCTACGCTGGACCGGTTCGGGTGCTACATGTAGTGCCTTGATAGACTCTGGGGCTGAGGGTTGTTTCATGGACGAAGCATGGGTTCGGAAACATGACATTCCTTTCAGAGAGTTAGAGAAGCCTACGCCCATGTTCGCCTTAGATGGTAGTCATCTTCCCAGTATCAGATTTGAGACACTACCTTTAACCCTCACAGTATCTGGTAACCACAGTGAGACTATTTCTTTTTTGATTTTCCGTTCACCGTTTACACCTGTTGTTTTGGGTCATCCCTGGCTAGTATGTCATAATCCTTCTATTAATTGGTCTAGTAATTCTATCCTATCCTGGAATGTTTCTTGTCATGTGAAGTGTTTAATGTCTGCCATCCCTCCCGTTTCTTCTGTCCCTACTTCTCAGGAGGAACCTGGCGATTTGACAGGAGTGCCGGAGGAATATCATGATCTGCGCACGGTCTTCAGTCGGTCCCGAGCCAACTCCCTTCCTCCTCACCGGTCGTATGATTGTAGTATTGATCTCCTTCCGGGGACCACTCCTCCTCGAGGTAGACTATACTCTCTGTCGGCTCCCGAACGTAAGGCTCTCGAGGATTATTTGTCTGTGTCTCTTGACGCCGGTACCATAGTGCCTTCTTCTTCTCCGGCCGGGGCGGGGTTCTTTTTTGTTAAGAAGAAGGACGGTACTCTGCGCCCCTGCGTGGATTATCGAGGGCTGAATGACATAACGGTTAAGAAACGTTATCCGCTTCCCCTTATGTCATCAGCCTTCGAGATTCTGCAGGGAGCCAGGTGCTTTACTAAGTTGGACCTTCGTAACGCTTACCATCTCGTGCGCATCAGAGAGGGGGACGAGTGGAAAACGGCGTTTAACACTCCGTTAGGGCATTTTGAGTACCGGGTTCTGCCGTTCGGTCTCGCCAATGCGCCAGCTGTTTTTCAGGCATTAGTTAATGATGTTCTGAGAGACATGCTGAACATTTTTGTTTTTGTCTATCTTGACGATATCCTGATTTTTTCTCCGTCACTCGAGATTCATGTTCAGCACGTTCGACGTGTTCTACAGCGCCTTTTAGAGAATTGTCTCTACGTAAAGGCTGAGAAGTGCTCTTTTCATGTCTCCTCCGTTACTTTTCTCGGTTCCGTTATTTCCGCTGAAGGCATTCAGATGGATTCCGCTAAGGTCCAAGCTGTCAGTGATTGGCCCGTTCCAAGGTCACGTGTCGAGTTGCAGCGCTTTTTAGGTTTCGCTAATTTCTATCGGCGTTTCATTCGTAATTTCGGTCAAGTTGCTGCCCCTCTCACAGCTCTTACTTCTGTCAAGACGTGTTTTAAGTGGTCCGGTTCCGCCCAGGGAGCTTTTGATCTTCTAAAAGAACGTTTTACGTCCGCTCCTATCCTCGTTACTCCTGACGTCACTAGACAATTCATTGTCGAGGTTGACGCTTCAGAGGTAGGCGTGGGAGCCATTCTATCCCAGCGCTTCCAGTCTGACGATAAGGTTCATCCTTGCGCTTATTTTTCTCATCGCCTGTCGCCATCTGAGCGCAACTATGATGTGGGTAACCGTGAACTGCTCGCCATCCGCTTAGCCCTAGGCGAATGGCGACAGTGGTTGGAGGGGGCGACCGTTCCTTTTGTCGTTTGGACAGACCATAAGAACCTTGAGTACATCCGTTCTGCCAAACGACTTAATGCCCGTCAAGCTCGTTGGGCGTTGTTTTTCGCTCGTTTCGAGTTTGTGATTTCTTACCGTCCGGGTAGCAAGAACACCAAGCCTGATGCCTTATCCCGTCTGTTTAGTTCTTCTGTGGCTTCTACTGATCCCGAGGGGATTCTTCCTTATGGGCGTGTTGTCGGGTTAACAGTCTGGGGAATTGAAAGACAGGTTAAGCAAGCACTCACGCACACTGCGTCGCCGCGCGCTTGTCCTAGTAACCTCCTTTTCGTTCCTGTTTCCACTCGTCTGGCTGTTCTTCAGTGGGCTCACTCTGCCAAGTTAGCTGGTCATCCCGGTGTTCGAGGCACTCTTGCGTCTATTCGCCAGCGCTTTTGGTGGCCGACTCAGGAGCGTGACACGCGCCGTTTCGTGGCTGCTTGTTCGGACTGCGCGCAGACTAAGTCGGGTAACTCTCCTCCTGCCGGTCGTCTCAGACCGCTCCCCATTCCTTCTCGACCACATGGTCTCACATTGCCTTAGACTTCATTACCGGTCTGCCTTTGTCTGCGGGGAAGACTGTGATTCTGACGGTTGTCGATAGGTTCTCTAAGGCGGCACATTTCATTCCCCTCGCTAAACTTCCTTCCGCTAAGGAGACGGCACAAATCATTATTGAGAATGTATTCAGAATTCATGGCCTCCCGTTAGACGCCGTTTCAGACAGAGGCCCGCAATTCACGTCACAGTTTTGGAGGGAGTTCTGTCGTTTGATTGGTGCGTCCGTCAGTCTCTCTTCCGGGTTTCATCCCCAGTCTAACGGTCAAGCAGAGAGGGCCAATCAGACGATTGGTCGCATACTACGCAGCCTTTCTTTCAGAAACCCTGCGTCTTGGGCAGAACAGCTCCCTGGGCAGAATACGCTCACAATTCGCTTCCTTCGTCTGCTACCGGGTTATCTCCGTTTCAGAGTAGTCTGGGTTACCAGCCTCCTCTGTTCTCATCCCAGCTTGCCGAGTCCAGCGTTCCCTCCGCTCAAGCGTTTGTCCAACGTTGTGAGCGCACCTGGAGGAGGGTGAGGTCTGCACTTTGCCGTTACAGGGCACAGACGGTGAGAGCCGCCAATAAACGCAGGATTAAGAGTCCAAGGTATTGTTGCGGCCAGAGAGTGTGGCTTTCCACTCGCAACCTTCCTCTTACGACAGCTTCTCGTAAGTTGACTCCGCGGTTCATTGGTCCGTTCCGTGTCTCCCAGGTCGTCAATCCTGTCGCTGTGCGACTGCTTCTTCCGCGACATCTTCGTCGCGTCCATCCTGTCTTCCATGTCTCCTGTGTTAAGCCCTTTCTTCGCACCCCCGTTCGTCTTCCCCCCCCTCCCGTCCTTGTCGAGAGCGCACCTATTTACAAGGTACATAAGATCATGGACATGCGTTCTCGGGGACGGGGTCACCAATACTTAGTGGATTGGGAGGGTTACGGTCCTGAGGAGAGGAGTTGGGTTCCGTCTCGGGACGTGCTGGACCGTTCACTCATCGATGATTTCCTCCGTTGCCGCCAGGATTCCTCCTCGAGTGCGCCAGGAGGCGCTCGGTGAGTGGGGGGTACTGTCATGTTTGTCATTTATTATCATGTCATGTCCCTGTGCTCCCCATTCTGTTCGTTTCCCTCTGCTGGTCTTATTGGGTTCTTTCCCTCTTTCTATCCCTCTCTCTCCCCTCCCCTCTCACTCTCTCGCTCTCTCTTCTCTCTATCGTTCCGTTCCTGCTCCCAGCTGTTCCTATTCCCCTAATCATCATTTAGTCTTCCCACACCTGTTCCCGATCCTTTCCCCTGATTAGAGTCCCTATTTATTCCTTTGTGTTCCGTTCCTGTCCCGTCGGTTCCTTGTTTAGTATTCACCATGCTGTGATTGCGTTTCGCCCTGTCCTGTCGTGTTTTTGCTGTGATTGAGTATCGCCCTGTCCTGTCGTGTTTTTTGCCTTCATCAGATGCTGCGTGTGAGCAGGTGTCTCTGTCTACTACGGCCTGCGCCTACCCGAAGCGACCTGCAGTCTGTGGCCACTTCTCCAGTTATTCCCCTCTACAGACTAGAGGATTTCTGTTATTCCCTGTTTGGACTTAAATAAACTCTGTTTCTGTTAAGTCGCTTTTGGGTCCTCTTTCACCTGCATGACACTTCGTCTCTGCCGAGCCCGTACGGGAGTTGTAGCGATAAGACAAGATAGTAGCTACTAAAACAATTGGATACCACGAAATTGGGGAGAAAAAGGGGTAAAATTCAACAAAAACAAAAAAGCAGCATTCCCCAAGAGAGGATGGTTTTCACTTCAGCAATGATAAATTCATGAACTTCTTTGAGGAAAAGATCATTAGAAATCAAATTACGGACTCCTCTTTAAATCTGCGTATTCCTCCAAAGCTCAGTCGTCCCGAGTCTGCACAACTCTGCCAGGACCTAGGATCAAGGGAAACACTCAAGTTTTTTAGTGTTATATCTTTTAACACCTTGATGAAAATAATTATGGCCTCTAAGCCTTCAAGCAGCATACTGGACCCAATTCCAACTAAACTACCGAAAGAGCTGCTTCCTGTGCAATGTTGAACATAATAAACGGCTCTCTATCCACGGGATGTGTACCACACTCACTAACAGTGGCAGTAATAAAGACTCTCTTGAAAAAGCCAAACCTTGACCCAGAAAATATTTAAAATATATCGGCCTATATCGAATCTCACATTCTCCCATTCCTCTTCCTCAGACCTTAGTGCTGCTTTTGATACAATCTATCACCACATTATTTTGGAGAGATTGGAAAGCCAAATTGGTCTACATGGACAAGTTCTGACCTGGTTTAGATATTATCTGTCGGAAAGATATCAGTTTGTCTCTGTGGATGGTTTGTCCTCTGACAAATCAACTGTAAATTTTGGTGTTACTCAAGGTTCCGTTTTAGGACCACTATTGTTTTCACTATATATTTTACCTCTTGGGGATGTTGTTCAGAGACATAATGTTAGCTTACACTGCTATGCGGATCACAGACAGCTGTACATTTTGATGAAACATGGTGAAGCCCCAAAATTGCCCTCCCTGGAAGCCTGTGTTTCAGACACAAGGAAGTGGGTGGCTGCAAATGTTCTACTTTTAAACTCGGACAAAACAGAGATGCTTGTTCTAGGTCCCAAGAAACAAGGAGATCTTCTTGATCTTTGTATAGTCGTCTCAAATAAAACTGTGAAGGACGTCAGCGTTACTCTGGACCCTGATCTCTCTTTTGACAAACATATCAAGACTGTTTCAAGGACAGCTTTTTTCCATCTATGTAACATTGCAAAAATCAGAAACTGTCTGTCCAAAAATGACGCAGAAAAATTATTCCATGCTTTTGTCACCTCTAGGTTAGACTACTGCAATGCTCTACTTTCCGAATACCCGGATAAAGCACTAAATAAACTTCAGTTAGTGCTAAATGGTCCGTCAATTCTCTACAACCCTACCCCTAATTTTCAAATACATTGTAGCTGGCAGGATGTGCTAGGAATTTAAATGAATTTGAATGCGTGCAATAACAATGAATATGAACTTCACTTGAGCAAACTTCAAGTGCAAATTTACATCATATACTGTAAATGACATCCTATATAGACAAACAAAATACTACACTATTTGCATATTGTATTTTAAGCTGTGGTAGGCTACTAAATGTGAGTGAATCTTTTATTTATTTATTTATATTTTTACCCCTTTTTCGTGGTTTCCAATTGTTAGTAGCTACTATCTTGTCTCATCGCTACAACTCCCGTACGGGCTCGGGAGAGACGAAGGTTGAAAGTCATGTGTCCTCCGATACACAACCCAACCAAGTCACACTGCTTCTTAACACAGTGCGCATCCAACCCGGAAGCCAGCCGCAACCCAACCAAGTCACACTGCTTCTTAACACAGCGCGTATCCAACCCGGAAGCAACCTTGATTAGCGCGCACTGCCCCCGGCCAGCCACAGGAGTCGCTGGTGCGGATGAGACAAGGACATCCCTACCGGCCAAACCCTCCCTAACCCGGACGACGCTAGGCCAATTGTGCGGACCTCTGGTCGCGGCCGTTTACGACAGAGCCTGGGCGCAAACCCAGAGTCTCTGGTGGCACAGCTGGCTCTGCAGCAGAGCGCCCTTAAATACTGCGCCACCCGGGAGGCCCTTGTGAGTGAATCTTGAGTTATCTGGCTGAAATAAAATAAAATGTAACAATGTTGGGCGCAACAGGTGACAAGCTGATTGACAAGTGTGCAACAGACTGAACACTGTAAATCATGAATTAATTAGAATGAAGAATCTATTTCATATGAGTTACACTGTAGTTACTGTGTAGAAAGGCCTACACACATGGTATCTGTGCAACTTCATTTAAAATGTCATTAAATGTGTCATGTTTTGTCATTAATTATCATGTCTTGTCCCTGTGCTTCCCCTTCTATTCGTTTCCCTCTGCTGGTCTTATTAGGTTCTTTCCCTCTTTTTATCCCTCTCTCTCCCCCTCCCTCTCTCACTCTCTCGCTCTCTCTTCTCTCTATCGTTCCGTTCCTGCTCCCAGCTGTTCCTATTCCCCTAATCATCATTTAGTCTTCCCACACCTGTTCCCGATCCTTTTCCCTGATTAGAGTCCCTATTTCTCTCCTTGTTTTCCGTACCTGCCCTGTCGGATCCTCATCTATAATTCACCGTGCTGTGTCTATGTTTTGCCCTGTCGTGTCGTGTTTCCCTCAGATGCTGCGTGGTGAGCAGGTGTCTGAGTCTGCTAGGTTCAAGTGCCTTCCCGAGGCAACCTGCAGTTCTCGATCAAGTCTCCAGTCTGTTCTCGTCTTTACGAGTAGTATTATGCTTTTTGTTTTGTAAAGTTTCTTACTGGATTAAAACTCTGTTTTCGCCAAGTCGCTTTTGGGTCCTCATTCACCTGCATAACAGAATGCCCTCTGGCTTGAATATCTTTTCGTTTTTCTGGGCACTATTTCTCAAGCATATCTTGCCATCACTGTCACATTAAAAGGGAGGATTATTGTTCTAGGTGAGTGTGGCACATGAGAGATCTCCAGCTCAAGGATAAAAACACATCTTGATACTGTTGAGATCAAATGAGCCAGATTACCTGTGACAGCCCCATTGTTGGCCTCTATCTGGGAGACAGCTCGGGATGTCTATGGGGTGACTGACTGCTTAATGATGGGACCAGTAGATTAAGCTCCGTCACCCACGCTTTCAGGGCCTACACCCTGCTAATACGATGGATCAAGGAGGACTGGGGTGCAGGGGGAAGGGGTGAGGGCGAGGTGACAGAGGACCCTCGGGGTGTGCTCTGTAGTCGCCCATCAGAGATTTCAACAAATCCTCCGTCCTCTGACACAAATTACAGCCTTAATATTTACATTTCTTCTCACTTCGGACTCAAAGGATAAGGTCAGATATGGAGGGGAACAGAGAGATTGATTGAGCTTGATATGACATATATGTATTTGTAATAGCAGCAATCATCCTTAAGAGTCTATTGATGCACCCGTGTGTCAATCTAAGTAACATAATAAAAAATACCTAAAAATACATCAGTTTAAGCTAGATGTATCAGATAGCATTGGCTGCATCTCAATCCATCGCATCGGCCTGTCGGCCTTCCCAATCTGCGGTGGAAGGTGACCGAGCTACAGCGATGTTTGTCAGACCATGAGACATCCCGAAAATTGGTCTTCTCACAGAAATGTCTGTAGCGTCCGTTTTGCTCTACGACTCCCGCAGGTGTCACGGGACTTGCCTGAAGGTAATCCATACAAGCGAATGGAAGTATGGAGGTAGTTGTGTGCAAACAATAATCAGGTGTTAAATGTGTCCCCCCCCCCCCAAAACAAATTCCCCTGAGCTTTCTTATATCTCCTAGATGTAGGACAGACACTTCAAAACCTCATTCCTTATTATACATTTTTTTGCCTGCCTTTTTTTGCCTTTTATGAATGTGTTATTCAATGTGTTTCTATAGTTTATAGTAGTAAAGGCCAAATTGTATATATATTTTTTTATACCTAAAGGGGTCCTAAAATTCTAAATCCAATAGCTAAATGATCCATGGTATCACTATCTTAAAGCAATTCTATAATATGAATTGTTTTAAGATGGTCATAAATAACACTTTCCCGTTGTTCCTCAACTGCAGTGTATGACATACTATTTATTCAATGTATTATTCTACTTTTATCCAATGTAAAAGAAAAGACCATTTCAAATGTTGCTACATAAGACTGAATCAAGGTGATCGGTCACATATTTGGTTATTTTATTAGGATCCCCATTAGCTGTTGCAAAAGCAGCAGCTACTCTTCCTGGGTTCCACACAAAACATGAAACAACATAATACAGAACATTAATAAACAAGAACAGCTGAAGGACAGAACTACATTTAAAAAATGAAAGGCACACGTAGCCTACATATCAATGCATACACACAAACTATCTAGGTCAGGGGTTCATAAACCTTTTCAGCATGGGACCCAAATGAGAAATTCTGTGTTTTCCTGGGACCCAAGCTTAGGAAAATATGCAACTATACGTACGTAAATATTGGTATATTTCATTGCCCTTACGCCTAAAAAAAATGCAATATAGACGAAAACATATAACAATGAAATACCCATAAATATATTTTCAAGTTTATTTTCCCCCATTAAAAACACTCTTACAACCTGTTTAGGTTGGAACTTTTGCTGTTAAAATACAATAAATAAACGGATTGATCACAATTTCAATCTGAACTGGAATAAACTGATTGATCACATCACACAGATGTATAACGGCAAACACACACACAGGCTTTTTGATTGTGGAACCCTAAGTAACAGTACAGATGAAAAATAATCTGACCCACCGTACATCTTACTGTTTAAATTATTGTTGATAGAAAGTCTACGTTGGAACCGTTGCTGTTCAAATAAAAAAATAGAAATTCTGAACTGGAATAAACTGATAAACTGATTGATTACATCACACAGATGTAGACCAGAAAACACACATGAGAGGTATGCGGCTGGTTGAAGTTTTCAACAAGAATGTCTATTCTGGGCTCAGTTTTAGACAGTGCGACACTGAGGTCATGCTCAGCATTGACACTGTTTCTGTACTTGAGAACCTTGACTTGCATTGGTATGTGGTGCCAAACTGGATCAGAACATCTACTGCCTTCTCAGTCAGGCAGGAGACGGCTTCCTGCTACAGATGAGCAACCCAGAACTGTGTGAGTGTTTGCATCAAAAAGCATCTTGCTTCAATCAGTTACTTGTAACTGCAACAGTTCCAACCTAGACTTGTTTTCAAAAAATAATTTCTACAGTAAAATGTACAGTAGGCCTGATCATTTTTCATCTTCATCTGCACTGTTTCTTAGGGTTGCAGTATCAGTAGCGAGTTATCTTGCTTTGGCTAACGTTAGCTATTAGCTATGTTACTTTACAGGGCTAGGGGATTGTTTGAAAGGGAAACTCACATCTACTACTATGAGAGATAGTACTCCCTTATTCTGTTTATGATCACCTGTTATAAAATGACAACAATGCCTTCCTAGTTGACTTACATTTCCACTTTCGAAGCACTGTTTCCTGAAGCATTCTGCCCTGTTCTGAAAGAACTCCATTGGTTTACCTTAAAGTTGTGCCTGGATGTTTGGTCAGGACGGGTCGTTTTATTAATTTGTTCGTTTTGAGAAACTCATTACTAAGCACCCACACAAAACACATTGTGGGCGCTCCTCGTTATTTCTCAAAGTTTGTATGAAAGAGACAAAAAGTCAGCACTGTATTTGTGTTTCATGACGACTGAGCTCAGTCAGAACTTGTGGCTAGCATGAGTCCATTTCATGACAGCGGCGAGTGATGGCGAGTGGGAATAACAAGTCAGTGGCTTGAACGACAGCGTGTGGGCCGTGGATCGATCTTCAAGAAGACTGCACAAAAAAAGATCTGGTAAACCGCGAAGCACACGGGCATCTCCCTCTACCTCACCCACTCGCGCAGCTGCCAAACTGAGCAGAGACCGCTGATTAACAGAGACCGCAGATTAACAGAGACCGCAGATTAACAGAGATCGCACTGAACCGAGAGCGCAGTTGCACTTGGACAAATCAATTCCATTAATTAATGAAATAATTATACATTTACGTCGTGCCCCACTAATAACAGGTCCGCGACCCACTTTGGATCTCGACCCATACTTTAAGAAACGCTGATCTAGATCAAGTAGGGGAGAGGCGTTGTGCCGTGAGGTGTTGCTTTATCTGGTTTTTTTTAAACCAGGTTTGCTGGTAATTTGAGCAATATCAGATGGAACGGAGTTCCATAATACTGTATGCTTTCTTGAATTTGTTCTGGATTTGGGGACTGTGAAAAGGCCCCTGGTGGCATGTCTGGTGGGGTAAGTCTGTGTTTCAGAGTTGTGTGTATGTTGACTATGCAAACAATTTGTGATTTTCAACACTTTAATGTTCCTTATAAAAAGAAGAAGTCTTAGCCAAGAGTGTCATGTTTGTCATTTATTGTCATGTCTTGTCCCTGTGCTCCCCATGCTATTCGTTTCCCTCTGCTGGTCTTGTTTGGTTCTTTCCCTCCTTCTATCCCTCTCTCTCCCCCCTCCCTCTCTCACTCTCTCGCTCTCTCTTCTCTCTGTCGTTCCGTTCCTGCTCCCAGCTGTTCCTATTCCCCTAATCATCATTTAGTCTTCCCACACCTGTTCCCGATCCTTTCCCCTGATTAGAGTCCCTATTTATTCCTTTGTGATCCGTTCCTGTTCCGTCGGTTCCTTGTATTGTATTCACCATGCTGTGATTGCGTTTCGCCCTGTCCTGTCGTGTTTTTGCCGTGATTGTGTATCACCCTGTCCTGTCGTGTTTTGTGCCTTCATCAGATGCTGCGTGTGAGCAGGTGTCTCAGTCGACTACGGCCTGCGCCTACCCGAAGCGACCTGCAGTCTGTGGCCGCTTCTCCAGTTGTTTCCCCTCTACGAGTCTAGAGGATTTCTGTTATTCCGTTTTGGACTTTAATAAACTCTGTTTCTGTTAAGTCGCGTTTGGGTCCTCTTTCACCTGCATGACAGAAGGAACCGACCAAGGAATGGACCCAGCGACTTCAGACGCTCGTTACACTGCCGTCGAGATCCAAGGAGCCATGCTCGGCAGACACGAGCAGGAATTGTCTGCTGCTCGCCATGCCGTGGAAAACCTGGCTGCTCAGGTTTCCGACCTCTCTGGACAGTTCCAGAGTCTACGTCTCGTGCCACCTGTTACTTCCTGGCCTGCCGAGCCTCCAGAACCTAGGGTTAATAACCCACCTTGCTACTCCGGGCAGCCCACTGAGTGCCGCTCCTTTCTCACGCAGTGTGAGATTGTGTTCTCTCTCCAACCCAACACATACTCTAGAGAGAGAGCTCGGGTTGCTTACGTCATTTCACTCCTTACTGGCCGGGCTCGAGAATGGGGCACAGCTATCTGGGAGGCAAGGGCTGTTTGCTCTAACGATTTCCAGAACTTTAAAGAGGAGATGATTCGGGTTTTTGACCGTTCAGTTTTTGGTGGGGAGGCTTCTAGGGCCCTGGCTTCCTTATGCCAAGGTGAACGGTCCATAACGGATTATTCCATTGAGTTTCGCACTCTTGCTGCCTCTAGTGAGTGGAACGAGCCGGCGCTGCTCGCTCGTTTTCTGGAGGGACTCCACGCAGTGGTTAAGGATGAGATTCTCTCCCGGGAGGTTCCTTCAGATGTGGACTCTTTGATTGCTCTCGCCATCCGCATAGAACGACGGGTAGATCTTCGTCACCGGGCTCGTGGAAGAGAGCTCGCATCAACGGTGTTTCCCTGCTCCGCATCGCAACCATCTCCCCCCTCTGGCTTTGAGACTGAGCCCATGCAGCTGGGAGGGATTCGCATCTCTAATAAGGAGAGGGAACGGAGGATTACCAACCGCCTGTGCCTCTATTGTGGAGTTGCTGGACATTTTGTTAATTCATGTCCAGTAAAGCCAGAGCTCATCTGTAAGCGGAGGGCTACAGGTGAGCGCAACTACTCAAGTCTCTCCATCAAAGTCCTGTACTACTTTGTCGGTCCACCTACGCTGGACCGGTTCGGGTGCTACATGTAGTGCCTTGA
Source organism: Oncorhynchus gorbuscha (assembly GCF_021184085.1). Taxonomy (NCBI): domain Eukaryota; kingdom Metazoa; phylum Chordata; class Actinopteri; order Salmoniformes; family Salmonidae; genus Oncorhynchus; species Oncorhynchus gorbuscha. The sequence continues at coordinate 66,485,833 of NC_060187.1, read as the reverse complement.
TAGACTCTGGGGCTGAGGGTTGTTTCATGGACGAAGCATGGGTTCGGAAACATGACATTCCTTTCAGAGAGTTAGATAAGCCTACGCCCATGTTCGCCTTAGATGGTAGTCATCTTCCCAGTATCAGATTTGAGACACTACCTTTAACCCTCACAGTATCTGGTAACCACAGTGAGACTATTTCTTTTTTGATTTTCCGTTCACCGTTTACACCTGTTGTTTTGGGTCATCCCTGGCTAGTATGTCATAATCCTTCTATTAATTGGTCTAGTAATTCTATCCTATCCTGGAACGTTTCTTGTCATGTGAAGTGTTTAATGTCTGCCATCCCTCCCGTTTCTTCTGTCCCTACTTCTCAGGAGGAACCTGGCGATTTGACAGGAGTGCCGGAGGAATATCATGATCTGCGCACGGTCTTCAGTCGGTCCCGAGCCAACTCCCTTCCTCCTCACCGGTCGTATGATTGTAGTATTGATCTCCTTCCGGGGACCACTCCTCCTCGAGGTAGACTATACTCTCTGTCGGCTCCCGAACGTAAGGCTCTCGAGGATTATTTGTCTGTGTCTCTTGACGCCGGTACCATAGTGCCTTCTTCCTCTCCGGCCGGGGCGGGGTTCTTTTTGTTAAGAAGAAGGACGGTACTCTGCGCCCTGCGTGGATTATCGAGGGCTGAATGACATAACGGTTAAGAATCGTTATCCGCTTCCCCTTATGTCATCAGCCTTCGAGATTCTGCAGGGAGCCAGGTGCTTTACTAAGTTGGACCTTCGTAACGCTTACCATCTCGTGCGCATCAGAGAGGGGGACGAGTGGAAAACGGCGTTTAATACTCCGTTAGGGCATTTTGAGTACCGGGTTCTGCCGTTCGGTCTCGCCAATGCGCCAGCTGTTTTTCAGGCATTAGTTAATGATGTTCTGAGAGACATGCTGAACATTTTTGTTTTTGTCTATCTTGACGATATCCTGATTTTTTCTCCGTCACTCGAGATTCATGTTCAGCACGTTCGACGTGTTCTACAGCGCCTTTTAGAGAATTGTCTCTACGTAAAGGCTGAGAAGTGCTCTTTTCATGTCTCCTCCGTTACTTTTCTCGGTTCCGTTATTTCCGCTGAAGGCATTCAGATGGATTCCGCTAAGGTCCAAGCTGTCAGTGATTGGCCCGTTCCAAGGTCACGTGTCGAGTTGCAGCGCTTTTTAGGTTTCGCTAATTTCTATCGGCGTTTCATTCGTAATTTCGGTCAAGTTGCTGCCCCTCTCACAGCTCTTACTTCTGTCAAGACGTGTTTTAAGTGGTCCGGTTCCGCCCAGGGAGCTTTTGATCTTCTAAAAGAACGTTTTACGTCCGCTCCTATCCTCGTTACTCCTGACGTCACTAGACAATTCATTGTCGAGGTTGACGCTTCAGAGGTAGGCGTGGGAGCCATTCTATCCCAGCGCTTCCAGTCTGACGATAAGGTTCATCCTTGCGCTTATTTTTCTCATCGCCTGTCGCCATCTGAGCGCAACTATGATGTGGGTAACCGTGAACTGCTCGCCATCCGCTTAGCCCTAGGCGAATGGCGACAGTGGTTGGAGGGGGCGACCGTTCCTTTTGTCGTTTGGACAGACCATAAGAACCTTGAGTACATCCGTTCTGCCAAACGACTTAATGCCCGTCAAGCTCGTTGGGCGTTGTTTTTCGCTCGTTTCGAGTTTGTGATTTCTTACCGTCCGGGTAGCAAGAACACCAAGCCTGATGCCTTATCCCGTCTGTTTAGTTCTTCTGTGGCTTCTACTGATCCCGAGGGGATTCTTCCTTATGGGCGTGTTGTCGGGTTAACAGTCTGGGGAATTGAAAGACAGGTTAAGCAAGCACTCACGCACACTGCGTCGCCGCGCGCTTGTCCTAGTAACCTCCTTTTCGTTCCTGTTTCCACTCGTCTGGCTGTTCTTCAGTGGGCTCACTCTGCCAAGTTAGCGGGTCATCCCGGTGTTCGAGGCACTCTTGCGTCTATTCGCCAGCGCTTTTGGTGGCCGACTCAGGAGCGTGACACGCGCCGTTTCGTGGCTGCTTGTTCGGACTGCGCGCAGACTAAGTCGGGTAACTCTCCTCCTGCCGGTCGTCTCAGACCGCTCCCCATTCCTTCTCGACCATGGTCTCACATTGCCTTAGACTTCATTACCGGTCTGCCTTTGTCTGCGGGGAAGACTGTGATTCTGACGGTTGTCGATAGGTTCTCTAAGGCGGCACATTTCATTCCCTCGCTAAACTTCCTTCCGCTAAGGAGACGGCACAAATCATTATTGAGAATGTATTCAGAATTCATGGCCTCCCGTTAGACGCCGTTTCAGACAGAGGCCCGCAATTCACGTCACAGTTTTGGAGGGAGTTCTGTCGTTTGATTGGTGCGTCCGTCAGTCTCTCTTCCGGGTTTCATCCCCAGTCTAACGGTCAAGCAGAGAGGGCCAATCAGACGATTGGTCGCATACTACGCAGCCTTTCTTTCAGAAACCCTGCGTCTTGGGCAGAACAGCTCCCCTGGGCAGAATACGCTCACAATTCGCTTCCTTCGTCTGCTACCGGGTTATCTCCGTTTCAGAGTAGTCTGGGTTACCAGCCTCCTCTGTTCTCATCCCAGCTTGCCGAGTCCAGCGTTCCCTCCGCTCAAGCGTTTGTCCAACGTTGTGAGCGCACCTGGAGGAGGGTGAGGTCTGCACTTTGCCGTTACAGGGCACAGACGGTGAGAGCCGCCAATAAACGCAGGATTAAGAGTCCAAGGTATTGTTGCGGCCAGAGAGTGTGGCTTTCCACTCGCAACCTTCCTCTTACGACAGCTTCTCGTAAGTTGACTCCGCGGTTCATTGGTCCGTTCCGTGTCTCCCAGGTCGTCAATCCTGTCGCTGTGCGACTGCTTCTTCCGCGACATCTTCGTCGCGTCCATCCTGTCTTCCATGTCTCCTGTGTTAAGCCCTTTCTTCGCACCCCGTTCGTCTTCCCTCCCCCCTCCCGTCCTTGTCGAGAGCGCACCTATTTACAAGGTACATAAGATTATGGACATGCGTTCTCGGGGACGGGGTCACCAATACCTAGTGGATTGGGAGGGTTACGGTCCTGAGGAGAGGAGTTGGGTTCCGTCTCGGGACGTGCTGGACCGTTCGCTCATCGATGATTTCCTCCGTTGCCGCCAGGATTCCTCCTCGAGTGCGCCAGGAGGCGCTCGGTGAGTGGGGGGTACTGTCATGTTTGTCATTTATTGTCATGTCTTGTCCCTGTGCTCCCCATGCTATTCGTTTCCCTCTGCTGGTCTTGTTTGGTTCTTTCCCTCCTTCTATCCCTCTCTCTCCCCTCCCTCTCTCACTCTCTCGCTCTCTCTTCTCTCTGTCGTTCCGTTCCTGCTCCCAGCTGTTCCTATTCCCCTAATCATCATTTAGTCTTCCCACACCTGTTCCCGATCCTTTCCCCTGATTAGAGTCCCTATTTATTCCTTTGTGATCCGTTCCTGTTCCGTCGGTTCCTTGTATTGTATTCACCATGCTGTGATTGCGTTTCGCCCTGTCCTGTCGTGTTTTTGCCGTGATTGTGTATCACCCTGTCCTGTCGTGTTTTGTGCCTTCATCAGATGCTGCGTGTGAGCAGGTGTCTCAGTCGACTACGGCCTGCGCCTACCCGAAGCGACCTGCAGTCTGTGGCCGCTTCTCCAGTTGTTTCCCCTCTACGAGTCTAGAGGATTTCTGTTATTCCGTTTTGGACTTTAATAAACTCTGTTTCTGTTAAGTCGCGTTTGGGTCCTCTTTCACCTGCATGACAAAGAGATCCTGGCATGCATAGTATTTATATCAGCCCTCTGATTACAATGAAAAGCCAGACGTGCTGCTCTGTTCTGGGCCAGCTGCAGCTTAACTAGGTCTTTCCTTGCACCACTGGACCACACGACTGAATATCAATCAAGATTAGACAAAACTAGAGCCTGCAGAACTTGCTTTTTGGAGTGTGGTGCATCTCTTTATTACGGACAGACCTCTCCCCGTCTTTACAACCACTGAATCTATATATTTTGACCATGACAGTTTACAATCTAAGGTAATGCCAAGTAAATTAATCGCTTCAACTTGTTTAACAGCCACACCATTCATTACCAGATTCAGCTGAGGTCTAGAATGTAAGGAATGATTTGTACGAATTACAATGCTCTTAGTTTTAGAGATGTTCAGGACCAGTTTCTTACTGGCCACCCATTCCAAAACAGATTGCGACTCTTTGTTAAAGATTTTCAGTGACTTCCTTAGCTGTGGTTGCTGATGTGTATATGGTTTAATCATCAACATACATGGACACACAACCTTTATTTAATGCCAGTGGCAGGTCATTGGTAAGAATAGAAAAGAGTAGAGGGCCTAGAGAACTGCCCTGCAGTACACCACACTTTACATGTTTGACATTAAAGAAGTATCCATTAAAGAAAACCCTTTGAGTTGTATTAGATAGATTACCATATCGTAGATTAAGAGCTGAGGTTGAAAAGCCATAACATATGTTCTCAACAACAGGTTATGGTCAATAATATCAAAGGCTGCACTGAAACCTACCAGTACAGCTCCCACAATCTTATTATAAATGTATTTCAACCAATCATCAGTCATTTGTGTCTGTGCAGTACATGTTGAGTACAATTCTCTATATGCATGCTAATTTGTTTACAGAGAAATAGCATTGTATTTGGTCAAACACCATTTTTTCAAACAGTTTGCTAAGAGCTGGCAGCAAACTTATGCTGTTAGAACCATTAAAGACCGCTTTACCACTCTTGAGTAGCAGAATTACTTTGGCCTCCATCCAGGCCTGAGGACAAAGACTTTCCTCTAGGCTCAGATTAACTATTTGACAGGTAGGAGTGGCTATAGAGTCAGCTACCATCCTCAGTAGCTTTCCATCTAAATTGTCAATGCAGGAGGTTTGTCATTATTGATCGATAACCATTTTTCCACTTCTCCCACACAAACTTTACAAAATTCCAACTTGCAATGCTGTTCTTTCATTATTTTTTTAAATACATGAATATGATGGCTCACTGTTCATTGTTGGCATTTTCTGCCTAAGTCTGCCCACTTTGGCAATTAAGTAATCATTAAAATAACTGGCAACATCAAATGGTTTTGTGATGAATAAGCCATCTGATTTGATGAAAGTTGGAGTTGAATTTGTCTTTCTGCCCATAATTTCATTTAAAGTACATTTAAAGTAGTTTTTTTCCATCATTCTTTATATTATTGATATTGGCTTCATAATACAGTTTCTTCTTCTTTTTGTTGAGTTCAGTCACATCATTTCTCAATTTGCAGTAAGTCAGCCAGTCAGATGTGCAGCCAGACTTATTAGCCTCTCCTTTTCCCCCCCATCTCTTTCAACCATATAATTTTTCATTTCCTCATCAATCCATGGAGCCTTAACAGTTCTACCAGTCAGTTTCTTAACAGGTGCATGTTTATCAATAATTGGAAGAAGCCATTTCCTAAATTCATCAAGTGTCCGGATGCTCCCTATTAATCACATCAGACCAACAAACATTATCCACATAAAAGTCACAGCAAAACATGTTGTATGATCTCTTATACACTATTTTAGGCCCAGCTGTTAGAACTCTGGATTACCTGGATATAGCCTCTATATTGTGATCACTGCATCCAATGGATGTGGATACAGCTTTAGTTCTACAATATTAGTAAAAATGTGATCAATACATGTGGATGATCTTGTTCCTGTAGTGTTTGTAAACACCCTAGTAGGTTGATTAATAACCTGAACTAGATTACAGGCACGGGTTACGGTAAGAATCTTCCTCTTGAGTGGACAACTTGATTAAAGCCAGTCAATATTCAGGTCCCCAAGACAGTAGACCTCTGTGTTTACATCACATACATGATCAATCATGTCACACATTATTTAGATGCTGACTGTTAACACTTGGTGGCCTATAGCAACACCCCCCCCCCCCCAAAAAAAAGGCTTTAGATGTGCCAAGTGAACCTTCAACAACACTTGACAGAAGATCTTCTCTAAGCATTACAGGGATATGGCTCTGAATATATACAGCAACTCCTCCCCCATAAGTATTTCTGTCTCTTCTATAGATGTTATATCCTTGCATTGCTACTGCTGTATTATCAAATAAATGATCTAAGTGAGTCTCAGAAATGGCTAACATATAAATGCTATCTGATGTTAGCAAGTTATTGATTTCATGAACCATATTTCTAAGGCTACATATATTAATATGGGCTATGTTCAGCCATTTCCTGGGCAGCTTATCAGAGATATACACAATACTGAAAGGAGCAAATAAAGCAAAATAAAAATATATATATACATTCAGCAGTTCATTAATCAATTGGCGTATGTGTGCACTGCGGGGTGGAAGCTACGAACCCATAGGCTTGGCTCTCTCATCCCTTCCAGGATTCTGGGAGGGAGGGTGGACAATGAGTCTGTCATAGCAAATGTAAGAAATGTCCCCATGCGCTCGGGCAGCTTTCATGGCTGGGATAAGTTATTTTCTCTTTGCCCCCCCCCCCCCCAACAGCTTAGACTTTTAGAGGTTTTAAACACATATGTTTCATATCCGATTGGGGTATGTCCATTTATAATTGACTGATGGGCAGGATTAATTCATTAAATTCATGAATAAAGGGTTTTGGCCAGCCTCATTAGTAATTCATATGGTTAATCAATCAGTCAAGTCTAATGAGTTTTTATATAGTATAAGGTGTCAGATTCCAGTTAATGTTTTATGTTCACACCATACTACAGTATAATCTGATGTCACCTGCTATACACAGGTCACATAAATGGACATATAGCAGAACATGATTTTCAGTGTGTCATTCTCAAAACCTCCAGTACCTCTGGAAGCATGATCAGTGCTTCATGTCGTAACCCATCCATTGAAGGATTACATGATACAGAATGGACCTACAGTATTCTTGAAATATTTCCCTGTCTTGTCATAAACTGCATAACTTAGTGCATATACAGTACAATTGAGTCAAGGCCAGGAGTCAGGTTCCCCAAAAGCATAAACTCTTTTCAAATTAAATTCTAAAGTAAAAAGTAGCTTACTGTAGAAATTACGGTATTTAATTTGTGCTCTTTAGAAGTCACATGATGGCACTTCCCATTCACTCTTTATATTGTTGTAAATATACCCGAGGCTCATCACTTCGGTAAATCTACCCTTTATTTAAATTAATTCTCCCAGAAGCCCCTTAAGGCATTTTGTGACTACGTAGCTGTCATTGATGAACTCCCAGAGTTCCAGAGGCAGGTTTTCAGCTCAAGCCCACAAAATTGTGTGTGACAAACTCCTGTAAGCAACCTCTGGGTCTGACAAGCAGTCAATGGTTAATAATGGTGGTGTATATATGGCAACAATTTTAGCCTTGCGTAATTCATGCAGGGATTATTTTACCTTATCTGGATAGGAGCTTGCATGCCTTTCCATATTTTTTAAATTCAGGCCCATTAGTGCGCAAACCCGTCGGGAGGTGAGACATCAGGGCCCATTCAGTGTGGGTGTCTTTTGTTCCTCCAAATGCCAAGCACTTAAACCAGCACGCTGTCACCGCTGTGGACCCTTTCCATGGGGGGATAGGCGGAGGTCAGACAATGACTTAAAAGTGAGAGAGATAAGAGCCAGACAAGATCACATAGGAGGTGAAGACACTCAGAAGGTCTCGGGCAATCTTTCTTAATGTGACGAGGAAATTGGCAACGGTAAATAGATGAATGAATCTACTTCCCCTCCACCTCATACCCTCCCAAGCCATTCTCTGTCCTCAGTGCATGGAAGAGGCTGCTGGGATTTTTTTCAATATTGAACAACAGGAATGTCCAGTAGACCTACTTTGTCATACAAACTACAGTTAAAGGTAGACTCGGCTAAAAGACGTTGCCACGAGCTGCACCACAGATATTGAGATGCAAGACTCCGCTCACACAGGCATAAAAAAAAACGAGTTGCAGGTGTTGGGTTGTCTTAGTTATATAGCCCGTATACTGTATATAGCCAAGTTATTGTTACTCATTGTGTATTTATTTCTTGTATTATTATTATGTTTCTATTATTTAGAGATTTAAAATCTCTGCATTGTCGGGAAGGGCCTGTAAGTAAAGATTTCACTGTTAGTTTACACCTGTTGTTTACAAAGCATGTGACAAATAACATTTTATTGATTTAGTTGGGTTGTTTTCTTTAAAAACTGCTGGGTTATTGATGTTGGGTCAAATCAAACCAATCAAATGGTATGTGTCACATGTTTCATTAACAACAGGTGTAGACTAACAGTGAAATGCTTACTTACAGGCCCTTCCCAACAATGCAGAGATTTTTAAAAAAAAGTTAAATAATAGAGAAATAGTAATGCAAGGAATAAATACACAATGAGTAAGTTAGTTACGGGCCCTTCCCCTCAAAATACAGGGTTACTGTTGCTGGGTTATTGAGATATGACTCACTGGGCCAGTTCAGAAGACTGGCGGCTTGGTTTAGTAGGGGCGTGGCTTTCAGCTAGTTCTTTTTAGCTACCCATGAGAGTAAATGTCATTCCTGTTCATATGTCTGCTGTATAGTTCTGACATGCTAAGGTTGAACATTGACATTTTTGTCGCTTCAATGAGGCTTGCTAAAGCGTAAGAGTTCCCTAAAAGCCTATGTAAATCCCATTGTTGAGATACAGTAAGCTGGTATACTTTATTATAATATGTAATAAATAATATTCATATTATAGAAGAGGGTCCCTAACTGGAGGCCCGTGGGCTGAATTTGTCTCACGGGTGGTTTTATTTGGCCCCTCACGTTTTCAGGTCAAAAAATAAATAAATATAATGCATTCTTTTCTTGCATTTTCATTGTTGGACATAAAAGAAGGAAATCGGCTCGAAGTGATTTTCATTTTGGAAATCTGTTCCCAAATATTCCCACACGCTATAGAGAGAGGTGACCGTACATACAAATGTAAGCAAGATTTGAAATAATATTTTAGTTAAATACTACATCTGTTTGGGCTTCTTGCAGTCAATTTGCAGTCTACAAATGACTTGTAGTTATGTTCCATGTTTTAAATCTCTGCATTGTCGGGAAGGGCCTGTGAGTAAGAATTTCACTGTTAGTTTACACCTGTTGTTTATGATGCATGTGACAAATAACATTTGATTGATTGAAAACTGCTGGGTTATTGATGTTGGGTCAGCCACTCAATAGGAGCTTCCTCTTTGTTTCTGCCAGCATGTATTTGGAAAGACAACATGTACAGCATTTCAGCAGAAACAAAGCCACTGACCTTCATTCCCCCTGTCCAACTGCCTGGTCATAGCCTCCCATCCAGTGATTTGTCCTTCACTTTGGTCTAATGCACAGAAACAACACAATACGCAGTATGTTTAAGTCACAATCCAGAAAAGCCCTGACACATTACAAACACTGTGCCTAACAAATTGATTAAACTGTTATTTTGAATGAACAAGTCTTTCGTTTTTGAAGGCGTAGAGAAAAGCTATATCAAAATGATTTCCATATGTTTATTAACGCCTGGAGTGCAGATGTGCATGAAGCGATGGTGTTGATGTTTTAACTGCTACTGGTATAGCTTCTGTTTTTATTGCCCTGGAGCGCTTATTCAAATGAGGCCTCTGTAGTATCATTAAAGTTGTGTGTGTATTTCTCTCTCTCTCTCTCTCTCTCTCTCTCTCTCTCTCTCTCTCTCTCTCTCTCTCTCTCTCTCTCTCTCTCTCTCTCTCTCTCTCTCTCTCTCTCTCTCTCTCTCTCTCTCTCTCTGTGTGTGTGTGTGTGTGTGTGTGTGTGTGTGTGTGTGTGTGTGTGTGTGTGTGTGTGTGTGTGTGTGTGTGTGTGTGTGTGTGTGTGTGTGTGTGTGTGTGTGTGTGTGTGTGTGTGTGTGTGTGTGTGTGTGTGTGTGTGTGTGAGTAACAGAGAGGGAGAGAGAAAGAGCGAGAGCCTCTAATGTCATCACATAATTGGCTTTTGAACATGAAACCTTTCTCTGAGAGCCTCCAGCTGTAAAATGATTCATTTGTTTAATCTGCTGAGGGGGAGCTTGACAGGCCGACAGGACATAGCAGGAGCCCCATGGTTTACTATTAGAATGGAAACATGCCACGAACATATTAGGTCACACAAAGGAACTTAAAAATATAGAATTTCATATCAGGAGAATTCTATTTTAAAAAACTAGTAGGCTGGCCCTGAGGACATAAATGTATCTACTGGAATGAACTTCTATCATTTGTGGTGTGGTTTAGTTGAATACTGAAAAAGCATACAATGAAATCCATTATTATAAAAATTGACATTATCCAACTCAATTCTACAAACCATTAACGTCATGTCCAATATCAAACCCTCCCACTCAACCCAAAAAACAAAGTTGGATCTGAGAACATTATGATAGCAGGATGTTGTAAGGGCAGTGAAGTGTCCTTGGACCACAAATGTAATCTTGTAGTTCCTGTGGCGTAGAAACTTTAGTAGATAGTATGTAGTAATAGCCTGCACTTGCATGACACACAGCCAGTCTGATGCCTACACATGATGACTGTAATGCATCACATCCCAGACCATGCCTATGAAACCACCCACTGTGAGACAGTTGACCCTTTCCTGTCCTCTCCCTGCACCGCACTAAAGTATACGACATCCTGTCATTGACATGGCTGTATTTCATCACATATACCACATATCCCATATTTGTGTGAATCACATTCCATTTAATAGGCTTGACCATATATAGGATGGTCCATTCAGGAGGCAGGAATATGGGCAGAAGTTAGGTTAGGTTTTGCTAGTTCTATTTCCTCAGCTTTCTTTCATTTGAAAGGGTGATTGCATGAATTTATGTTATAAATCTTGTAAGATTGTAAAAGCTGACAATCACTCACCGACTGTCTGCCTGCCTCTCTCTCGCTCTCTCTCCCTCCCTCTGTAGTTTGAAATGTGCTGGCATTGAGGAGTAAATGAAAACAGCAAACACAATGGGAGGAACGTCATCGTGTTAAACGAGTCGGTAATTACCTTCTCTGTTCACCAGCGGGAAGCCGTTTTGAGGGACATAAATTATTCCAACTCTGCTTCAGCTTTCATTTACCACTCATTGTTAAAGGAAGAGAATGGTTGACTATAGAGTTAAGTGTATTCTTCTGATTTCCAATATAAGCTCAGTAGAGAGTGAATTAAAGAGTAATATATGATGGTGATGATAATGCTTAACTTGGCAGGGTAGTACTAATGCCTACTTAGGGCTATGAACAAAACAATACAACTTTAGACTTACTTTAAATTTCTCTCAATAAGTTTAAATTAGACATTGAGAAATAATAGTACAATTATTTGAATTCAAATTAGATGTTCAACGCCAGTGGACTTTATTTTAGCTAAACAAACATCCCATTGAAAAGCATGGTGCATAGTTATTCCCCCTGCTTGAATAATACTTACATCTCCAATTGGTATTCTCATCCTTCCCTCAGTTCAACAGAATCTGATTAAAAACATAAAAACGAATGGGATTCTAAAGTATTTCAATTAAATGTTCGACAAAATGCCTTGTATTTAAAAGTATGTTTTGTTGTAGTGGGGACAGTGACATTAGAACTTTCATAAATATTATTCTTTAAGGAATTTTTATATAATTTTTTTGTTTGGCTCACATAACATAATTCATACATTACGGTGTCTGTAATAGAAGAAACATGGCAAAAACAAATGTAGACAGTAGCAATGTTTCCATTAACTTGCCCAGTGATTTTTTTTAGACATTTAGAAAGTACGCATTAAAAAAAGATGCAACAATTGCCTGCAGGGGTACATTTCCATTTAGCTATCTTGTGTCGATAAAAAGAGCTGGACATAATGACATCACACACACACACACACACACACAAGAGGTTGAAGTGTTCCCTATACTCTTTTAGGCAAATTCCACATTACAGTTTCTCAATCGCTTTGACATTTTTTTTTAAACCGTCTAAATGTTCTCTAAACTGCAAGTGCAATTCTCACAACTGTTTTATAGGACATCACAACTCTATTGCATGTATGCAAAATGTAGTAACTCACCCAAAACATTTCATTCATGCTTCAAAACATAGTTATTGTGTCAGTAAATTGGCCAATGTCACCAAAATGATACGTTTTTTTGTCACCTGGTCAAAATGTTTAGATGTTTTTGTCACCATGGCAGTCAACCCTGGAAATATTTGTTAAATACAAATGTCAGTTTTGTTCTACTGTTTTGTTGACACTGACTGCTTACTGTACTATTAAATAATGCCAGTTTTGTCCAGCTGAATGCTATTGTGTATCACACTGAGATTTTAGATACCGATTTGAACAGTAGGTAAAAGTTAACTGGGAAAAGTCAATACTGTACAATACTGTAGTACACAGAAAAAGGATATGCACATTCATTTGTATGTATACAGTACATGTATTTTTGTAGCAATGTGTTACATGTAAACAGAAAATGACATATTTCTTACATGTAAAGTCATATATAGTGAACAGAAAATTTGGCACAAAATGACATCCATGCAAAAAAAATTATGTAAACCCGCAACGATGAAAAAGCCTGTGGTAGTTGTGTAAAAAGCAAACAAACAACACTACACCTTCCCATCTTCTTGGTTTTTAGTCAACGTCACATCTGATTTTTCCCTTGCAATGCGCCAGGGGAGAAATCTCCTTGCGTGGCGCAACCATCCACTGCAATGATTGCATGTGATGTCCTCACAAGCAGCATTCATGGCATCTAACAGAGAAATGCTGAACATAACCTCTTCTATCGGATTCAGGAATGAGGAGGATGGTGGATGCAACTCCATTGTTATCCTTTCATGAGCCGCAAACCTTTCCCTAACAATGTTGGTTCGGTGGAAGCTGACATTATCCCACACAATTACATAATTTGGCAAATCGGGTCTAACTGAACCTCTTTCGTCTTCTGGTATTAGGTCTCCGTAAAGTGTATTTAGGAAGGCCAGGAGAAGTTGAGTGTTATAGGGCCCAATGTGTGGAATATGTGTGCTCACACCGTTTTCATAAATGGCAGCACACGTTGAAATTATGCCCCCACGTTGGCCTGGTGTGGCAATTGTAGCTCGATGTCCAATGAGATTGCGGCCACGTCTCCTGCCTTTGGCCGGACTGAACCCATCCTCGTCCACAGAAACAGGAATGTGGGTCATTTCATGTCCTTCCAGCTCCATTATTCTCTATATAGTAACACAGAAACAAAATATAGAGTTAGTTTTACGTAGCCTATTCTAGAATGAGACAGTTTAGTTAAGTAGAAGTGTTTTCTGTTCTTATGGGTATCTACAACTTCAAGAAGTATATACAGGCATCATTGAAGTATAGTAAAACTCCCTGTACAATATACCATGTGCTTGCACACACTGTATACAGATTTTTTGATTGTGTTATTGACTGTACAATTGTTTATCCCATGTGGAACTCTGTGTTGTTTTTGTCGCACTGCTTTGCTTTATCTTGGCCAGGTCGCAGTTGTAAATGAGAACTTGTTCTCAACTGGCCTAACTGGTTAAATAAAGGTGAAATAAAAAATACATTTTTAAAAAGTCAGGACAATCCTTATCCTGCAAAGAAATCTACTTTTAATCATAAAAAAGTATATTTAGCAAGCATTAGACATTTAGAATTAAATGTGGACTGGAGCTTTATAGTTGCATGGTGACATCAAGTGCCCTGCATACTTTCGAAAATGTCTCCTATTTTGGCCCTTTCCATTTTTTTGCGACATTGCTTTTGTCTAATAAACCTGGGTCAATGGAAACCTGCCTAGTAGTAAATGATTTCTATAGCTTCCAAAATATTTTTTTACAACAGTGGGGACGTGTCAAGATGGAGGCGCAGTGGCTTCAAAACGACATCCCCTGTCAGTCATCTAGTCTATATATAAATCATTGATGCAGATGGTTGCAGTTGTTTTGCAATGACCACACGAGTTTAGACCTGCCATAGATTGGGCGCGTTCGAGTGGATCACTTTTGTCACTTTTGCCATCGTTGGACATCCCCTTCCAAAGTGTGTTGCATTATGGGGATAAATATTGTCCAACTTGCAGAAATTTGCAGTCAGACTGCAGTCAAAATTTCATGACCTTTGATCATGCAGTCGTCATGAACTTTACAAAAATCCAATGACGACATGACGACTGCATAAACCTTACAAAAAACATGCGATCAAAGGTCATGAAACTTTGACTGCAGTCAACTGCAAGTTTCTGCAGTTGCTCTTCACCAACTTCGTCCTGCAGCCATCGCCTGCATTGTGGGAGGCTCAATTGTCAACCAATAATTAGGGTGTTTTTTGTTTGACCAAAGAAGTGACTGAAACAGGAACCAACTTTGTGCGGCTCATGTATACAATCGACAAATGAATGTGATATTTGAGGCTCTCTCTAACCAATTAATAGTACAATATATATATATATATACAAACAGTATAATATTTTTACAGTTTGTGAGTGTGCGATACGGGTGTTGGAAACATGTTCATTTCGACATTACACTGAGCCATGTTCCACTCAGCCTTTCTGTTGGAAAACCACATCCGTGTCCAACTTTCTGCTGTTGCAGATGCACCTCACTCGATTTCACTCCTCGACTTGCGTCTGCAGTCGGTTGCTTCAGCCTTCCCACTCAAACGAGCCCATTAGCATTAGCATGAGTCTGCACGTAAATGACTTACTGGCATCTTTCTCGAAGTCAAAGGGTCTTGAGCTATTAGCAAAACTCCAGGTGGCTGAGTTGATACCTGAGACTGCAGTTTGAACAGACCCCAGAGCAGAAGCACTTGGTGGAAACATTTTAATCAAGAAGAATGTTGTGATTTTGATTCCTGCTGCATATTTTGCTGTTATGCCAAGGATTTTTCAGTCAATTAATGTACGTTGACCTTTTCAAAGAGCATGAGGTTGGTTCACCATTTGGCTCCAATGAATGATTGGAATACTTTATTTTTTTTCACAACACAAATGTGGAATAATCATGAAAGGTTACTGGTTCAAGTACCTGAGCTAACAAATCCGTTGATGTGCTCTTGAGCATGGTACCTAAACCTAATTTGCTCTAGAAGTGCTGTACTACTATGGCTGACCATGTAAAACAACACATTTCACTGCACCTATCTGGTGTATGTGACAATAAAACATATTTAGACAATGGCTTGACTTGACTATGAGGTTCTCTGACGGGATTTTGACTTTAAGCGACTTTAACTTTGAGAAACGTAAAGATTTGGAAGCCATGGAATCTACAAGTTAATAGTAATATGTTAGATTAATGCCTCCATCTCTACCAAAAATAAAAGTTAAAGAAAATGAATAAATCAAATAAAACTGTATTTATGGTGCATTTAAAGTTTGATGTGATTTAGTCATATTTTTTTACTTAGAATTTTGGTTGAAATGGGGATGTAGCCTAGTGGTTAGAGCATTGGACTAGTGGAAGAGGAAGAGTTGCAAGTTCAAGCCCCCGAGCTGATGTCGTTCTGCCCCTGAACAGGCAGTTAACCCACTGTTCCTAGGCCGTCATTGAAAATAAGAATTTGTTCTTAACTGACTTTTAAAGTTAAATAAAGGTTAAAAAAAACATATATATATATATATATATATATATATACATCAGTTATTAATTTGTAGACAAACTGGAATTATCCAAGCAGAAGATAATAACATTTCATTTAACATTTAAGTCATTTAGCAGACGCTCTTATCCAGAGCGACTTACAAATTGGTGCATTCACCTTATGACATTCAGTGGAACAGTCACTTTACAATAGTGCATCTAAATCTTAAAGGGGGGTGAGAAGGATTACTTATCCTATCCTAGGTATTCCTTAAAGAGGTGGGGTTTCAGGTGTCTCCGGAAGGTGGTGATTGACTCCGCTGTCCTGGCGTCGTGAGGGAGTTTGTTCCACCATTGGGGGGCCAGAGCAGCGAACAGTTTAGACTGGGCTGAGCGGGAACTGTACTTCCTCAGTGGTAGGGAGGCGAGCAGGCCAGAGGTGGATGAACGCAGTGCCCTTGTTTGGGTGTAGGGCCTGATCAGAGCCTGGAGGTACTGAGGTGCCGTTCCCCTCACAGCTCCGTAGGCAAGCACCATGGTCTTGTAGCGGATGCGAGCTTCAACTGGAAGCCAGTGGAGAGAGCGGAGAAGCGGGGTGACGTGAGAGAACTTGGGAAGGTTGAACACCAGACGGGCTGGGGCATTCTGGATGAGTTGTAGGGGTTTAATGGCACAGGCAGGGAGCCCAGCCAACAGCGAGTTGCAGTAATCCAGACGGGAGATGACAAGTGCCTGGATTAGGACCTGCGCCGCTTCCTGTGTGAGGCAGGGTCGTACTCTGCGGATGTTGTAGAGCATGAACCTACAGGAACGGGCCACCGCCTTGATGTTAGTTGAGAACGACAGGGTGTTGTCCAGGATCACGCCAAGGTTCTTAGCGCTCTGGGAGGAGGACACAATGGAGTTGTCAACCGTGATGGCGAGATCATGGAACGGGCAGTCCTTCCCCGGGAGGAAGAGCAGCTCCGTCTTGCCGAGGTTCAGCTTGAGGTGGTGATCCGTCATCCACACTGATATGTCTGCCAGACATGCAGAGATGCGATTCGCCACCTGGTCATCAGAAGGGGGAAAGGAGAAGATTAATTGTGTGTCGTCTGCATAGCAATGATAGGAGAGACCATGTGAGGTTATGACAGAGCCAAGTGACTTGGTGTATAGCGAGAATAGGAGAGGGCCTAGAACAGAGCCCTGGGGGACACCAGTGGTGAGAGCGCGTGGTGAGGAGACAGATTCTCGCCACGCCACCTGGTAGGAGCGACCTGTCAGGTAGGACGCAATCCAAGCGTGGGCCGCGCCGGAGATGCCCAACTCGGAGAGGGTGGAGAGGAGGATCTGATGGTTCACAGTATCGAAGGCAGCCAATAGGTCTAGAAGGATGAGAGCAGAGGAGAGAGAGTTAGCTTTAGCGGTGCGGAGCGCCTCCGTGATACAGAGAAGAGCAGTCTCAGTTGAATGACTAGTCTTGAAACCTGACTGATTTGGATCAAGAAGGTCATTCTGAGAGAGATAGCGGGAGAGCTGGCCAAGGACGGCACTTTCAAGAGTTTTGGAGAGAAAAGAAAGAAGGGATACTGGTCTGTAGTTGTTGACATCGGAGGGATCGAGTGTAGGTTTTTTCAGAAGGGGTGCAACTCTTGCTCTCTTGAAGACGGAAGGGACGTAGCCAGCGGTCAGGGATGAGTTGATGAGCGAGGTGAGGTAAGGGAGAAGGTCTCCGGAAATGGTCTGGAGAAGAGAGGAGGGGATAGGGTCAAGCTGGCAGGTTGTTGGGCGGCCGGCCTTCACAAGACGCGAGATTTCATCTGGAGAGAGAGGGGAGAAAGAGGTCAGAGCACAGGGTAGGGCAGTGTGAGCAGAACCAGCGGTGTCGTTTGACTTAGCAAACGAGGATCGGATGTCGTCGACCTTCTTTTCAAAATGGTTGACGAAGTCATCTGCAGAGAGGGAGGAGGGGGGGAGGGGGCGGAGGATTCAGGAGGGAGGAGAAGGTGGCAAAGAGCTTCCTAGGGTTAGAGGCAGAAGCTTGGAATTTAGAGTGGTAGAAAGTGGCTTTAGCAGCAGAGACAGAAGAGGAAAATGTAGAGAGGAGGGAGCGAAAGGATGCCAGGTCCGCAGGGAGGCGAGTTTTCCTCCATTTCCGCTCGGCTGCCCGGAGCCCTGTTCTGTGAGCTCGCAATGAGTCGTCGAGTCACGGAGCGGGAGGGGAGGACCGAGCCGGCCTGGAGGATAGGGGGCATAGAGAGTCAAAGGATGCAGAAAGGGAGGAGAGGAGGGTTGAGGAAGCAGAATTAGGAGATAGGTTGGAGAAGGTTTGAGCAGAGGGAAGAGATGATAGGATGGAAGAGGAGAGAGTAGCGGGGGAGAGAGAGCGAAGGTTGGTACGGCGCGATACCATCCGAGTAGGGGCAGTGTGGGAAGTGTTGGATGAGAGCGAGAGGGAAAAGGATACAAGGTAGTAGTCGGAGACTTGGAGGGGAGTTGCAATGAGGTTAGTGGAAGAACAGCATCTAGTAAAGATGAGGTTGAGCGTATTGCCTGCCTTGTGAATAGGGGGGGAAGGTGAGAGGGTGAGGTCAAAAGAGGAGAGGAGTGGAAAGAAGGAGGCAGAGAGGAATGAGTCAAAGGTAGACGTGGGGAGGTTAAAGTCGCCCAGAACTGTGAGAGGTGAGCCGTCCTCAGGAAAGGAGCTTATCAAGGCATCAAGCTCATTGATGAACTCTCCGAGGGAACCTGGAGGGTCGATAAATGATAAGGATGTTAAGCTTGAAAGGGCTGGTAACTGTGACAGCATGAAATTCAAAGGAGGCGATAGACAGATGGGTAAGGGGAGAAAGAGAGAATGACCACATGGGAGAGATAAGGATCCCTATGCCACCACCCCGCTGACCAGAAGCTCTCGGGGTGTGCGAGGGGCGGACGAAGAGAGAGCAGTAGGAGTAGCAGTGTTATCTGTGGTGATCCATGTTTCTGTCAGTGCCAAGAAGTCGAGGGATTGGAGGGAGGCATAGGCTGAGATGAACTCTGCCTTGTTGGCTGCAGATCGGCAGTTCCAGAGGCTACCGGAGACCTGGAACTCCACGTGGGTCGTGCGCGCTGGGACCACCAGATTAGGGTGGCAGCGGCCACGCGGTGTGGAGCGTTTGTATGGTCTGTGCAGAGAGCAGAGAACAGGGATAGACAGACACATAGTTGACAGGCTACAAAAGAGGCTACGCTAATGCAAAGGAGATTGGAATGACAAGTGGACTACACGTCTCGAATGTTCAGAAAGTTAAGCTTACTTAGCAAGAATCTTATTGACTAAAATGATTAAAATGATACAGTACTGCTGAAGTAGGCTAGCTGGCAGTGGCTGCGTTGTTGACTTTGTAGGCTAGCTGGCAGTGGCTGCGTTGTTGATACTACACTAATCAGGTCGTTCCGTTGAGTGTAATAGTTTCTACAGTGCTGCTATTCGGGGGCTAGCTGGCTAGCTAGCAGTGTTGTTTACGTTACGTTGCGTTAAAAAAACGACAATAGCTGGCTAGCTAACCTAGAAAGTCGCTCTAGTGGTGTGGGGGCTGTGCTTTGGCAGAGTGGGTGGGGTTATATCCTTCCTGTTTGGCCCTGTCCGGGGGTGTCCTCGGATGGGGCCACAGTGTCTCCTGACCCCTCCTGTCTCAGCCTCCAGTATTTATGCTGCAGTAGTTTATGTGTCGGGGGGCTAGGGTCAGTTTGTTTATCTGGAGTACTTCTCCTGTCCTATTCGGTGTCCTGTGTAAATCTAAGTGTGCGTTCTCTAATTCTCTCCTTCTCTCTTTCTTTCTCTCTCTCGGAGGACCTGAGCCCTAGAACCATGCCCCAGGACTACCTGACATGATGACTCCTTGCTGACCCCAGTCCACCTGGCCATGCTGCTGCTCCAGTTTCAACTGGCCTGGGCCCTAGGACCATGTCCCAGGACTACCTGACATGAGGACTCCTTGCTGTCCCCAGTCCACCTGGCCATGCTCCTGCTCCAGTTTCAACTGTTCTGCCTTACTATTATTCAACCATGCTGGTCATTTATGAACATTTGAACATCTTGGCCACGTTCTGTTATAATCTCCACCGGCACAGCCGGAAGAGGACTGGCCACCCCACATATGCTCTCTCTAATTCTCTCTTTCTTTCTCTCTCTCGGAGGACCTGAGCCCTAGGACCGTGCCCCAGGACTACCTGACATGATGGCTCCTTGCTGTCCCCAGTCCACCTGACTGTGCTGCTGCTCCAGTTTCAACTGTTCTGCCTTATTATTATTTGACCATGCTGGTCATTTATGAACATTTGAACATCTTGGTCATGTTCTGTTATAATCTCTACCCGGCACAGCCAGAAGAGGACTGGCCACCCCACATAGCCCGGTTCCTCTCTAGGTTTCTTCCTAGGTTTTGGCCTTTCTAGGGAGTTTTTCCTAGCCACCGTGCTTTTACACCTGCATTGTTTGCTGTTTGGGGTTTTAGGCTGGGTTTCTGTACAGCACTTTGAGATATCAGCTGACGTACGAAGGGCTATATAAATACATTTGATTTGATTTGATTTGATCTAGACTACACAATTATCTTTGATACAAAGACGGCTATGTAGCTAGCTACGATCAAACAAATCAAACCGTTGTACTGTAATGAAATGAAGTGAAAATGTGATACTACTATAATCTCCTTCAGAAGTTTATATTTGGTTGCGTTGATAACAAAACACAATTCAATATGGCTTTTACAACATGGCTAATAGCCTATTAAAGATCCACTCTCGAACGTTTGTATAATTTCAGCCAGTAGTTTTGAAAGTGGTGCTCACGAGCCAAAAATTCCCTGTTTTTTGTGTACTACGTCAATCAATTGTGTCCTATGTCATCCATTTTCTCTCATATGTGTGTGATATCATACGATTTTTGCTATTCATGATATGCTACGAATCCAATTTGTGTCATATGTAAAAAAAGAAATGTTTTGCTCAAGATCCCGGAGTGGATCTTTAACTTGTGGACAAGTAAAAAAAAAGTATATGTTAGATTCACGTCTCCATCTCAACCAAAAATACAAGTTGAAGAATAGGATTAAGCCAGTGGCTCAGATGGAATTATCCAAGAAGTAGATACATCTCCTTTAATTGTTGTTATTTTATTGTGATGTCAACCAAACACAATTCAATATGACTTTTGTAAGACAGTAAAGAGCCTGATGTTAAGGCTATCTTACAAACAAATGTAACAGTATTTATTCAACCTTAAAAGAGGAGTAACACATCCATGGCCACATTTTGAGGTTACTGTAGCAATAAATTTCTTCTTATGTGATCATTGAATGTATGCATGTTCAGGGTCGCAGATCTGTGGAAATCTTCACCATTGATATAATAATCTACACATAAAATGGCCTTTTCCACTTGCTCCATGTACTTTAATGTAATCTCAACTAACTGAAATCCAGGTCATTTGGTTGTGCTATTAGATGAAGCACAGCGATAACATATTAAGTTTTTGTATATGTAAACAAAATATCTGACATTATATTCCAATTTAGCTTTGGTGTGCTTTTAAATTTTTGAAAGCATAGTTATAACACACTGGGAATTAAACACATTTTTGGCTGTCTTTTTGAGTGGGTGAAAATAGGTTGGGATCTCATTGTTCATAGTATCTACCAAATATTACCCAATTCTCCACATTAAAATGACTCGGATAGGATAGGCCTACAGTACTACTATATAAATGCTGCAGTATAGGATTTACTGCATCAGGGAGACAGAACACTGAATAGAGCCTAGGATTGAATGCTCATCAGTGAGAGTAAAGAAATTGCTTGCATTTACACATGAGAGAGGAAAATTAGGCACCCACTTGTATACCTGAAAACCAGCATCCCTTAAAAAAATAAGAAATCCTTCAACATTCATAATCAATTGATGTCAAATCAAAGTTTATTGGTCGCGTCCAGTTTCACATGTCTTGAATGCAATGTTATATTTGACCTCTCTGTATCGCTACCCTCGCATGTCATTTGAACTGCCAACTCGAGTCCTTGGATTTGTGTATGGTAACATTATGCAGGAGGGCACCCTTTATTTGTCATCCAGCCTTTTGGTATAAATATAAAACTTCAGATGTCCTAAGTCAGCTGTTTTAATGTAAATGTGAATGGATCCATCATTGTTGCTGTTCCATTAACAGTCAGTGATTAAAACATAGCTCTTGGGTTTAACTCAAACCCTGCGATAAAGTCATTGTTGCTTTTTTTCGGTATCCATTTCAGCACTGCGTTCAGCAAGCCGTCTCCCTCAGGCCACATGTCACTGAGGCCAAACTCAAGGAGAAATCCATTGTTCTCTCTCTCTCTCTCTCTCTCTCTCTCTCTCTCTCTCTCTCTCTCTCTCTCTCTCTCTCTCTCTCTCTCTCTCTCTCTCTCTCTCTCTCTCTCTCTCTCTCTCTCTCTCTCTCTCTCTCTGACAGAGTCAATGTCTTTATTTAGAAAC
This sequence comes from Oncorhynchus gorbuscha, assembly GCF_021184085.1. Classification (NCBI taxonomy): domain Eukaryota; kingdom Metazoa; phylum Chordata; class Actinopteri; order Salmoniformes; family Salmonidae; genus Oncorhynchus; species Oncorhynchus gorbuscha. The sequence goes on along the minus strand of NC_060187.1, from coordinate 66,463,710 downwards.
TGAATTACTGTGAGGAATCAGTGCCAAAGGGCAGGACACAAGGCTGTGTCGATACTAGCACTGGGAAGTAGAAAACAGAGGTTGTGGGTGTGTCGGGGGAAGGGTAGAGAGAAATTAAATTGGTGTATGTGTGAGTGAGTTTACCTGTTTGTGTGTGTGTGTTTGCGCCTGGCTTTGTGTGCGTGCGTACGTGCGCAAGTCTGCATTATGCGTATGTGTTTGCGTTCTGCCTGTGTGTATGTGCATCTGTCTGTGTATGTACAATGTGTACTCCAATACCTTGGACTGGAGCATGTCAGCAATGCTCCATCAAATCAAATTGTTTGTCACATGTGCCGAATACAGCAAATATAGACTTTACCGTGAAATGCTTTTACTAACGAGCCTTTCCCCAGCAACACAGTTAAAAAGTAAGAAAACTAACAAATAGTTCAAAATAAAATAGTAACACAATAAAATAACACAATAAAATAACAATAACAAGGCTATATACAGGTTATATACAAAGAGTACTGGCACCGAGTCAATGTATTGGGGTACGAGGTAGTCGGGGTGATTGAGGTAATATGTACATGTAGGTTGGTTAGGTGATTGATTGAGGTAATATGTACATGTAGGTTTGGTTAGGTGATTGAGGTAATATGTACATGTAGGTTTGGTTAGGTGATTGAGGTAATATGTACATGTAGGTTTGGTTAGGTGATTGAGGTAATATGTACATGTAGGTTTGGTTAGGTGATTGAGGTAATATGTACATGTAGGTTTGGTTAGGTGATTGAGGTTATATGTACATGTAGGTTTGGTTCGGTGATTGAGGTAATATGTACATGTAGGTTTGGTTAGGTGATTGAGGTTATATGTACATGTAGGTTTGGTTCGGTGATTGAGGTTATATGTACATGTAGGTTTGGTTCGGTGATTGAGGTTATATGTACATGTAGGTTTGGTTCGGTGATTGAGGTTATATGTACATGTAGGTTTGGTTCGGTGATTGAGGTTATATGTACATGTAGGTTTGGTTAGGTGATTGATTGTTTGAGGTAATATGTACATGTAGGTTTGGTTAGGTGATTGATTGATTGAGGTAATATGTACATGTAGGTTTGGTTAGGTGATTGAGGTAATATGTACATGTAGGTTTGGTTAGGTGATTGATTGAGGTAATATGTACATGTAGGTTTGGTTAGGTGATTGAGGTAATATGTACATGTAGGTTTGGTTAGGTGATTGATTGAGGTAATATGTACATATAGGTTTGGTTAGGTGATTGATTGATTGAGGTAATATGTACATGTAGGTTTGGTTAGGTGATTGATTGAGGTAATATGTACATGTAGGTTTGGTTAGGTGATTGAGGTAATATGTACATGTAGGTTTGGTTAGGTGATTGAGGTAATATGTACATGTAGGTTTGGTTAGGTGATTGAGGTAATATGTACATGTAGGTTTGGTTAGGTGATTGAGGTAATATGTACATGTAGGTTTGGTTAGGTGATTGAGGTTATATGTACATGTAGGTAGGGGCTGAAAAGCAGAAAGTCCAGGTAGCCGTTTACTGTGACTTGGGTGGCTGGAGTCTTTGACCATTTTTAGGGCCTTCCTCTGACACCACCTATTATAGAGGTCTTGGATGGCAGGGAGCTCGGCCCCAGTGATGTACTGGGCCGTACACACTCCATGTGGTGTCACTCACCTCGTGTCACACTATCCCCTTCCCCCTACCTCACCGGGTGTCGCTGTGTATTGATCCAACTCTGCCTGTCAGAAGGCTGAGAGAGCTATGGACAGGTGAGTCCTTGACCATTGACAGGTCTATATAGTCCCAAGTGTCCATTATCGATAGGAACTGTTCAGTAGAGGGTCTATGACAGCTGTTGATGGGGACAAAGTGATAGGTGAATCAATGGAGAGATTGGGCTATAATCACCATCTGGAGTGGGGAATATTCACACACATCACATGCACACAGGCAGGCAGGCAGGCAGGGAGGCAGGCAGGCAGGCACACAAACACACACATTTTATCTGATAAAAACAGCATTCTAAAGTGAATCTCCATGATTCCACAACCATACATATACTAACACAAAAAACAACACTAACGTACATCCAAATACATTCAGAACGTGTACCAACCCATGTACACACACACACACACAAATGCACACGCACGCACACACATACATACGGTATATGCTGTTTAGCAGTGCTGTTTAAATCTTAACTACAAGGCTGGCTGGAATTGCTTTCTTGTCCTGGGGGGAGATTGTTTCATCCAGGAGAGGGCTGTTTGCATTGTTCCCTTATTCTGCACAGCCATTCTCCATCTGATCAGCAGCTCTGATACAGAGGCAATGCCCACCACTACTGAACATTCATCCTGAACACTGGGAGGGGAAAGCCAGAGGAGAACCAGCGAGAACCAGATGAAAACAGTGAGAACCATTAATGGGCTAAAGAGTAGCAGAACCTTTCAGCTAAGGAGCAAATGGGAGAAAGAGATAAAAGAGATAAATGAACATTTCTTGTTCATTTAGAAAATAATGTATTTCGCATAGGCAGCAATAGGAGTTTGCCAATAGGAAAAACCCATTCAAAGAATATGTTAAGGGGGGGATTTATCTGTTTTAGGGTCACGTTCAATAATCATCTTATTTTTGCAGCGCATGTGAAATCAAACTGCAATTTGCTTTGCAGAAACGGTAAACAATAGGAGGTCCCTCCAAGAACCAATCAAATCAGTGCTGTGTCTCACCGTGGCTTTAATAACAGTCTCACAGAGCCTGGATGTCATTTCACAGTGCCTCAATAAGGGAGAAGACTAAAGACTGTGATAATGATGATGATAATAACTAGATGCATCTTTTAGCCAGCTGCTTTCCAGGAGCAATCCTGCCTCCTGGCCAAATATAATACAGGTACACTGGGAAAGAGGGGAAGGGAGGGGAAGAAGCAAGGCGGGGTGACAAATCACAAAAACAATTCCTGGCCAGGAAATGAGCGTTTAGCCTTGCCAGTCAACCCACTGGAGGAATGGATGCATGTGGATATTCACAGGAGGATGCGATGCGGTTATAGCAGGAGAATATGTGCAAATTTCTCAAACTGTTGTGTTTGTGTAGTTGACTAGATCATTTGATGGATAAGAACTGAGGGATGTTAGTATGACTGATGATTGCAGAATCTCATCTCAAAGAAGAGACACATGGGAACATTTTCCCTGTTTGCATTTCATTTCGAGGACAGTATGCTGTGCATGCCTTTTCAAATGCTTCGCTCAACTCAACATCAATCTAGACAGTGAGTTGGTGGTGACACCAGTGTCAACCAGCCAGACAGTCACCATGGCGCATGCATCTGGTGAACATCACGAGTCACGGCGTCAGCAGCTGGAAATGCCAGGCGCGCATTGGGCAGGGGGTAGATCCCATAGTGGTGGTGTTCAGCAACTGTGTCCCAACCCCTGACACAAGCCTGAGGCAGAACCAACCAACACAGCAGGGATTAGAGGGAGAGAAACGGGTCTCACACGAGTCTCATATGGTTCTGCTCACTGTCGGAATCTATAGCAGAACAACACAAATAGGGCCACAAACCAGGGTTTCCAAACGGCATTGCTGCAGTGTGACACAAATAGTAAAAGCTCCAATACATTTCCTCAATAATTACCCTCAAACAGCCAACAACATCTCCCATCTCCAACATCTGATTGACATGTATTTATTTGCCTGTGTAGTCATGAGGAATGACAGGATGAAAGATGCAGCAAAGCTGTAATTACCGATGATCAGGCATCAGAGGAAAGAGACGCTGGAGTCTCAACTGATCCATCAGGTTTTAGATTTGTGCTTGGCCCTATCTGACGTGATAAATTACCCAACTGGCAAACTCAATCAGAAATCTATTCAATCACAAGCCTGTTACCAGATTCAGATTCACATGAAATTAAAAACGATTGATGTCAGCACACAAAGAATAGCCCGCAATTACAAACATCATTCATTTTTTATAAAATGTTATGTGACGTAGGAGCTCCAGTCCGCTCACACTAGTCGCCACTCAACTCCATCTTAAACTGTGGAGTTGAGTTTAATCGGCTAGTTATACCGTGCATTTGGCGAATTGTAAAATCTCATTAATCAAATGTTCAGGGCAGAGCAATACGACAGCTGTTGCCTCTGTTATCATTAGTTCAGGAATTAACACAGATGTCCCTCCAAGGACAGAGCCATATAAATATAAATCCTTGGTTTCTCTCCTGTTATCCTGCTCTTCTCTACCCTCAGCTCTTCACTCCTTTATCACCTATATCTTCCTCCTTTTTCTTTCCTCTGTTCTCCTTCTTGCTCTCTCATCTTGTTCTTTCCTCTTATCTCCCCTCTTCTAGACTCTCTCTTCTCATTCTCACTCAGGCAGTTCAGCTAACACTGTCCATGGTGCTGAAATCAACTTTGCCGCCCATCTCAATGCACCGCTCCCTAAGCGCATGTGTGTGTGTGAAAGTGCGTGTGTGCGTGTGTGTATGTGTGTGTACTCTCTGTCCGTGTCTGTACTGACGAAAAAACAAGTCAATGGCCATGTCTTCGTGACTATACAGTACTATATTATGCAACATGGGATAATAACACAATTCAATTAATGATAATGACAGTCCATTGAAAGAACACAGTTTACCCTTGTCATAAGGATAGTAAAGACACGACACACTGTGAGCTAAATGTTCGGATTAGGAAAACATTTCATACACATTTTGGTGGGACATAGAAGGTGCTATGACAGCTCATATGTATAACTCTGTATTGGTTGCACAGTAAGCAAGGTCTCACTAAAGGATATATTCTTATATACTTTTCAGTTTAAAGGGACTTCCTGGATAAAGAATCAAATAAATCCAATCAAATACTGTTTAATACAGCAGGAGGTTGAATACAGTGTACTTCAGCTAAGGGATGTGCCTGTTGTCCCTGTTCTCGGGGTTTATGGAAGGTGAACATCGCCTGACAAACCATCAGGAACTCATTATCATCGAAACCCCAAATACGTTTACATAATGTGTCGCTAAACTAGGGCGATCTCATTTAAAGCTGGATTGCATAATACTACCCATTATACTGTCCACCCTAATCTAATGATCTTGTACCTGGGCCGTCTGGATTAGCTCAAATCAAATCAAAACGCAACATGATGTCCAGAGAGGTATCCTTAAATGTCCCCAGAGGGTCAGACTGTTTACCAACTCAGGCCACATACTGGAATAACCTGTACAAGAAAAAGGTGACTGTCTTTGCGATCATGGCCATGTAATCACTCTTATCTCGAAATTGACTAAACCACTTCTCACCTGACCTCTGTCCTCACTGTTCAAACCAATGTGTAGTGAGCATTTAGTCTAACTTTCTTATGGAGTTCAATCCATTCATTTCAAAATGAGTCCACCATGTCAAACAAATACCACTATTTATTCAAGATAGTTGAATGCTTTATTTAATGATGACAGCCTTGGTAATGACATCAGGCTTGGTAATAGGCAGATGGTTTAGTGGCATTATATGACAAATCGTTCTCATTTATGGTGATTTACCTAAAAATAAGGTATATTTGGTATATTTGGCTGCTGGTGCCAGGACCACAATGGAAATAAGTTGCAAACTTGTATGTGATGATCTTAAACGTTGTGTATCCACTTACACAGCTCAGTTGTGTTTTCAAATGGTCAAATAAATGAAACCAAATCAAAATGTGCTGCCTTAGAGCCACCAGATAGGTTTTAGCTAGCTGAGAGCTAGAACTAAAGTAATAACACTGCCCTGTACTGCCCTGTACTGCCCTGTACTGAGGAAATCCAAAGTTGCTTATCCGTCTACGACTAGTTGACCTCCGCTACGACTAGTTGACCTCCGCTACACCTTTGACACAGAGAGAGATGAAATACCAACTACAGGTACCTTTGGCGGAAGGATTCAATCAAATCCCACATTTCATATAAAATCCTTACCTAAGTTTAGGGTGTCTGTGGGTGTGTTTCAATGCTATCTACTTTCTGATCTTTCAGTCCGCCCTAACCTCCTCTCTTCAAAGTTTTTTATCTTGGCACCTCTAAATGATTATCCTTATTGACAGGTCCTGCTTATCAGGCCAAAATATGTCGGCTGGAAGATTAGACCTGTCTTCAACAGCTGATGGTGAGGAAATGTGAAATGATCTACTGGGTATGTCTTAACATGTCAAGGTAGGCATGACAAGGAAGTGTAGGCGAGCAATCTCCGGCGCCAGCTACCCCAACAAAAAGCCTGGGGGGCCTCTGAAATGAGATGTGTGTGTGAAGTTGTTTCAGCATTTCTGCTGCTGGAAAACAATTGACCCTTTGTTGATCCTTCTAGCTCTGACCACACACACATCTACAGTTCCAAAACATTTCCTCCCCCATTCCGCCAGTGTTTTGCCACTGCCACTGCAAGGCCACTGTTCCTCCTGCAGCTAGCCAGTGGTGCAAGCTAATACGACCCCTTTATGACCCCAGTTCATTTCACACATATGCTCTCTGACACGGACTGAGCTCCAATAGGGGGGTTGAAAATACCCTTAATAACCTCTTAGGGTCTTCTATCACCTCTTTTGAAACTTAAATGTGATTACTATCGATCAGATACTTTTACACAGCACCCCCCCCCCCCCCGAGAACAAAATGACAGTCATATTAGTATGATTGACCATGCATCAAAGCGGGTCAGAAGGTCACACTTTCTTACAGTGTGCCCTAGGGCCATTACCTTCTGGTTACAGCCTAGACTGGATGGTTTGACTCAATTGTACAGTAAGAACAGAGAAAGGTATGTCACCTCTTCTCATGTCTATGTTTACAAATAAAACTCAGAATTCATCACAACTGTATCGGTTTCTCGAGTCCAAAAACACATCAGACATATTTATTGACCTTTGTTAGCTTTAAGGGTACAGAAATGTGCTCTACACACACACACTGAATGAGAGGCTGCCAGTGGTAGGAGAGGAAGTGCTTATGTAACCCCTTCCTGTGTACCCGTCCTGTGAATCAGCTACCCCCGGCAAAATCAGTAGGCTGGGTCAGAGAGGTTAACCAATGGGGCACCAAGCTGCTGAGACAGGCACTTTAAAAACAAGAAACACTTTGACAGGATCGGTGAAAGGGGACAGAGGGGAGGTTATGGTTTTCAGTTACTGCACAGCGGAGATTGGGAGCGATTGATTGTGAAAATCAGTTGGAGCGAGGGAGGAGGAAAGAGAAAAAGGGAGAGAGGAGAGGAGGAAGAGGATGTGGACTACAATGAAAGGACAAAGAGGTGGTGACAGAGACATATTACAGGCATTTGTTTCTTCATTAGAGGCCTGTCTTAAGACTGCTGCCTTGGACAGGAATTAGAACAACATTTGTCCACAGCACGACATGAAGGGGGGAGGGAGTTGTAGTGTATAGGAGAAAGCCTCCGCACACTGCTGAATCCTGGAAGGAACAGTACAGTGCCTCATGAGACTGACCTTGAGAATGATGTTAAAGTCACAGCGAATATCAATACATGATAACATATGACCAATATTAACCATTGTAAGGCCCTAGTCTCTGATACAGTAGAAAAGCAAATTGACCATGTCTTTGCTTTGTTGTTTGACCCCGTATTTTAATATTCAGCAAGAGGATTGCATGATAATTCATATGTCAATCATATTCCACACTATGTTTAATTGTAAGTAGATAGAAAGTGGACATAGATATTTTTGTGGATAAGCGTGATAATTGCATGAATAATGACACTGTCAAAATTGATAATTGAATGTTATACTACAGGCCTGTATGTCTCTTTGGTCAGGTTACAACCTTGAAAATAAAACAAATAGACATGATCGTTTCAACCAGCTTTAGTCTTCATTCCTAGAGACAGTATCATCACATGAGAGAATGAGTGTGATGTCTAACAACACACAGAGGATTTGCACCTTTTCCAGGTCATTCTCTGTACCTCCCCAGAACATAACAAATAAACCTATTTTTGGCTACTGTCCCAGAATGCACCTGGCTGATTGACTGACAGGCTCTTTACTGAGGATGTTAACGGAGAAGGCGCTGGTGCATTTATATACATGTAACCTAGCCCGCTCGCTGAAGCCACGCCAGTAACAAATAATTCCTCACGTTGACAGGTTGCCATCTCTCCTCATTTCCGGCAGACTGTGCCGACATATTTGCATTCGGCTCGGATTAAACTGCTGCAAAAATGAGCTCCCAATCAATTTTCCAAAGAAAAACACTGGGGCCCTGTTCACCCATTTCTCCCCCACAGAAGATACTGCCATCCATCTAAAACAGACAAGAGGGTGCACTGGTCCTAGGTGAGATAACACAGGAAACAACCTGAGCAGGAACAGAAAGCCACAGCAAACCGATACAATCGTGCGCAAGCCCGCACACACACACACACACACACACACGTACACACACCAATGACTGTATATAAACGCACGCATGCATACACACACAATCGTGAGTGCGCACACACACATGCGCGCATACACAATCATGCACATAATAGCACACAAAGATGCCTACACACACTTACTCAAAAGCACAGACTCACACACTTTGTGAAGAAAGTCACCCTAACGCACACGCTAACACAATAAATATATGATCGGCGATATAAAGAAAAGATCTATGGTTGTCAAAACAAATCATTAGCCTTGCGACCAACCCCTCCCTAAAAAATACATGAGTCAGCTGCTACGTTTGCATACCCATTGATGCACATTATTGATGGCAAAATGTTCAAGGCATTTCAATGAGGCAGCATTCATTCTTGAGGTTATCAGTAATAGAGAAGGCCAAGAGAGGAGAGAAGCATTAAAGAAACAGTCAAGACAGAACATATATTATATACCGTCAGTCTCAACCAGACCAGCTGCTCAGGAAAGAGCATACATGTGGTCATGTAGTCCCAAAAACTGTTTGAAGTCTGTTTTGTCTGTATTTTCTCCTGTCTGATTTGGCATCTTAATGCCACAATGGATACCATTGATAAAGCACCAGTTTCATGAATGAATGCACCACGCTTTCTCTCTCTCACGGTGAGGGTGGCTCTGTGGGGGTGGTGATATCAGGGCTAGACAGGTGTTATTCATAGGGCTGGCTTTATCCCTAATGCGATAAAGGAGTTTATTTTTGGAGGTCACTCAGTGTCTGGCGCAGTGAGTGGATTTGGGATACGGCCAGAGCTACCTCTAGTGGAGAGAAATCAGAACTAACTTCATTCATTTGGAGTAGGAAAATGTTTGGTATGGGGTTCTTCTGTGCTATTTTTACTGAATGGTTGGATAAGGCTTTTAATACACAATACATTCACTTTGTGAGTGCAAAATGGTAGAGATCTGTTACAGTAACAGCAAGTTAATAAACTGTTCTCTAAAACAATACAGCCTTGCAAATTAAAAAATGAAATTCATATTGAAGTGTAATAATTACAAATACAAATAATTACTGTCTGGAACTAAATGAGTTTATTGTGAAATTGGCTTGATGCTGTGATGTTTAAAACAGTGATAGAAAATAATCAGATACAGTTATAGCCAATATATTTTCTGCTTCCAAGTCCAAAGACAGTATGAATGTGCCCTTGAATAGGGTAGGTACATAACCTGTTGGCACAGACAAATATGTGGCTGGATAAATTAAAAGTGTGCCTTGGAACAGCAGCAGTTGCCAAACATAGCAATTGAAGTCATTAAACACTATTGCTGTGCCCATAATCCTGTTCTATCCTAGTTCAAAATCTCAAAATCTCCCAATGTACATAAAGAAGATGGGCAAAGACTTCTATGCTGTTCCAGGTTGACATGACAGGGACAGCTAACTGTTCCCTTTGTATCATTCAGGTGTTGCTTGACTGAGTGGTTTTATGACGAAGGTGCAGAGGAGACCCCAGTGGTCACTGGTAAAGCGTTGACAGTCATTCAACCTCTCCAGGCCCACCAGGGTGATGCCATCTGGGCTGACCTTTGACCCCTCGCCGGCCTGCCTCAGGAAGATGCGGTCGAAGCGTAGGCGTGCGGGGAAAGGGAGGTCCTTGTTGTCATTGGTGACACAGTCCCAGGTGTACCGGCAGTCTTCCGGCTGGCCCAGGGACTCCCATACGTCACAGATGTTCTCGGGTAGACCGCCCTGGTTCTTCACCTGGAAACACACACAGACACGTTGCAGACATACACACATGATGTACATGTCAAACACATCACTCCCTCTCTCTGTCTCACCTCCCAGTCCCTGAGGTTGGTGTCTCCCCCAAAGATGACGCTGTGGTCCTGGGGCTGCTCCCTCATTGTCTTCCACACCGTCCTCAGCTGGTTCTGGCGTTCCAGGGATTGGGGCTTCATGCTCTCCATGTGGGACGTCATCACACACAATGGATGGCCAAGGAAAGAAACCTGGTCCACGACAGAGAGAGCAGAGAGACACTGAGTAAGGGCAGAATCGTAACTTGAGATCTGCACGTGTAACTTGAATATCTGTGCACATTTTCTAGTACTTAATGAAATTTGATGGAATGAGAGATGACAGGAAAAGATAACGCAAGGTACAGAGAGTGTTCTTACATGGGCCATAAGCAGGTTTCTCCTCATCTCTGTGGTAGGGTAATTCACAATGCTACTCTCCAGAAGTTGAACTCTGGACTTCCTCAGCAGTATGGCAGTGAAATAGCTTCTGTCACTACCTGGGATGAACCATATCAACATAACACAGGAAGGATAACCATAAACACAGTACATAATTACAGTCATATAATCCACAATAGCATTGATGTCATACTGAGAGATTGATTATTTAAAAAAATATTATTAAAGAAATATAATTTTTATAATGTTATTGCGTTACCCGGCAACACATGATACGGCTTCAGAACCTGCTGTAAAACCTGGTAAATTGGTGAAATAACCTCTTGCAGTAGCACAATGTCGGGGTGGTACCTTCAAGAGAGAAAGATCATGAGAAATCAACACAATGCTATTTCACTGCTTAAGATGTTGTTTAATGACTCGTAAACATATCATTCTGTTCTGTGACTTGACCAGGCAGTTAATGAAAAAAAAAGAACATTGTTTTTGATGGAAAACAGAGTTTCATATCTGCAGTTTTAAAAGGGAGGGTAAAAAGAATTTACTCTGTGACAAAAGTAAATAAGAAAATTGTGCCGAAGATGAACCTAGGACAGACTTCATCTCATTAACTGTGAGGACTGTCTCCCTCCTATTGGTCACAGTTCTCTCCACGCAGTGGGGGGTACGGGAATGACACACAAACTTCTCATCCTAAAAACTATATGATGAAATGTGTTGTGTGTTGATGTGACTCACTTGATCAGGTAGTCCAGTAGCCTTGAGAGACGTTCCTTGATATCGTCCAGGTCCAGGCCATCTATGTTCCAGGTCAGAAGGGAAAGTTTGTTTGGATCTCCCTTTTTCTTAGGTTTGTCCTCGTCTGGAGATGACTGTGATGACTGATCTGGATGTTTAGGTAATAACTGTTGTGGAGATGACTGTTGTGGAGATGACTGATCTGGTGATGACTGGTTTGGAGATGACTGATCTGGTGATGACTGGTGTGGAGATGACGGATCTGGATGATCTGGTGATGACTGTTGTGGAGATGACTGATCTGGTGATGACTGTTGTGGAGATCTGGCTGATCTGGTGATGACTGTTGTGGAAATGACTGATCTGGTGATGACTGTTGTGGAGATGACAGATCTGGATGATCTGGTGAAATGACTGTTGTGGAGATGACTCTGGATGATCTGGTGATGACTGTTGTGGAGATGACTGATCTGGTGATGACTGGTGTGGAAATGACGGATCTGGTGATGACAAATGTGGAGATGACAGATCTGGATGATCTGGTGATGACTGTTGTGGAGATGACTGATCTGGTGATGACTGGTTTGGAGATGACTGATCCGGTGATGACTGGTGTGGAGATGACGGATCTGGCTGATCTGGTGAAGACTGTTGTGGAGATGACTGATCTGTGGATAACCGGGTTGGAGGACCCTGATCTGGATGTGGTTGGGCTTCAGTTGGCTGGTCCTTTGACTGGGTTAGGGAGAGATGGTCTAAAGGTGGTTGGGATAGGTTAGGGTGCACTGGATTGGGTTGCTCTGGTTGGGCTTGATTGGGTAGCGCTGAAGGGGGCGTGGCTGGGTTTTGATGCCCTGTAAGTGGTTGGGCAGGGTTACGTTGTGCTGGTTTGGGTGTCTCTGGTTTGGGTTGCTCCGAGATAGGTTGCTCTGGTGTAGGTTTCTCTCGATTAGATTGCCCTAAGGGTGGGTCAGCTTCCACTGATGGGGATTGGGCTGGGCTAGATTCCTCTGATTGTGATTGAACCAGGACAGACTGCAATGGGGCAAATTTGTCCATCTCTCCCTCCTTGTCCTCCATCTTCTTGGCACTCCTCTTTTTCTTTCCACTCTTCTTTCTCCCCTTGGAATTTCCAGGGGCTGTAACCTGTTGGAGGGAGTCACTCGTCTGGTTCTTATTGCCATCTGCTGGCCTGTTTATGTAGGTATCATAAGAGGATCACAAGAGAGGTATTAATCAATTATGAATGGGAAAATAGACTGACTTTACAAAATGCCAGACACCTTTAATAATATGGCCTCTGATTTAGTAGGTGCTTTCTTTAATCCAAAGTGATCGTGTTGGATCCTGTGTTTTACATTATAGCCATTACCATATATATGATTGAATATTATCTGCTGTTGGCTTGTGTGGATGTATGTATGTGTTATGCAACATAGCTGACTTGAAACATTGTTAAAAGTATCAGGGCCATGGGACTTTCTCATGATGGAAAAATACAGAGAAGCATGAAGACAGGAACTGTTCAAATTAGTTGGGAGGGGGGCACATTCAGAGCGGGGTGTTGCGAGAACAATCAGTCTTTTGTTAGATAACAGGAGCCAGGTGCGACATAACGGTATGGAGCATGAGAGCCTGGATGTTCTTCACAAGCAAGTTACATCTAGCAACAGAAGCGCCAAGAGGCGGGGACCCGCCTGAGCGCCTGCAGTAGGCTGAGCAAGTTTAAACCACGCCCAGTCTCTACTGTGATAGGCCAATAGACGGGTTGGAACTGTCTATCACAGTATAAAGAATACTGTTTACATACATCCTGTCAGTTCTCTGTTCTGGCCTGCGTGGTATTACAGTGAGCCCGTATATACGAAAGTTGCATTTGCCATTTATTACTTAGCTAATAAAAAATACATAGTATAAAATCGGTGACTCATTGTTATATTTATCCTGATACCAGATTTGAATTTACGCAACCCTAACAATCGCTAACATGATTCAGTGCTGTGTGTGGCTCGTGAAGGAATCAAACCCACCACATACCAGGTGTTGTCACACCGTGCCCCCGACAGAGCCTATAACCTATCGTAAACATATCTTGCTTGTCACTTACCTTTCCACTGAGTCTTGTTTCTTGTCCCCCATCTCTGTTCACCTTTTCACTTTTACACAACCATGAGAACAAAAACTGCATTCAGCTCCACTTCCTCCCAACTGACAGAGTAGGCCTACAGGTCCTTTCCAAATAAGGTGACGTGTAAGTTAGGCTGCTTACTTAACACTACATGCTATATAGTAATGCAGATTTTCAAATTCAGACTATAAAATAAATATAACTATTTTCATGACAGACCATGGATTGCAGTAGAAGTTCAGACTGGGAAATGTTGGTTTCGATTCTCCGTAAATACGCCCCTTTTCGGGAGAAACCGTGCAGTCACTGGGTGAAACTGAAAGTGTCCAGACAAGGGCCGCACAATAATAATAATAATAGGTGTTATAATTGTTTGTTGTTGTTTCGCTTGTACTTTTTGTATTTATTTATTCAATGGGGGGGGGGGGGGGTCATTTCTGTACCAACTCTGTTGATAGTCCTGTTTGAACATCGAATAAATATATGGATTAAAACAAGTATCAAATTATATAATAATAATAATAATAATAATTGGTATAATGTTGATAATGGCGTATATGTATAATATGCCTATATCCATAAGGTTAGTTATCGTTCAACATGAAATTATTCAGTATACAGTACGAGTCAAAAGTTTGAACACACCTATTAATTTCAGGGGTTTTGTTTATTTGTACTATTTCATACATTGTAGAACAATAGTGAAGACATCAAAACTATGAAATAACACATATGGAATCATGTGGTAACCAAAAAAGAGTTAAACAAATTATTAGCATGGCTACCACAGCATTCTGCGGCCATACGCCATCCCATCTGGTTTGCGCTTAGTGGGACTATCATTTGTTTTTCAACAGGACAATGACCCAAAACACACCTCCAGGCTGTGTAAGGGCTATTTGAACAAGGAGAGTGATGGAGTGCTGCATCAGATTACCTGGCATCTAAAATCACCTGACCTCAACCCGATTGAGATGGTTTGGGATGAGTTGGACCGCAGAGTGAAAGAAAAGCAGCCAACAAGTGATCAGCATATGTGGGAACTCCTTCAAGACTGTTGGAAAAGCATTCCTCGTGAAGCTGGTTGAGAGAATGCAGAGAGTGTGCAAAGATGTCATTAAAGCAAAGGGTGGCTACTTTGAAGAATCTCAACTGTAAAATATATATTTTGATTTGTTTAACACTTTTTTGGTTACTACATAATTCCATGTGTTATTTCATAGTTTTGAAGTCTTCACTATTATTCTACAATGTTGAAAATAGTAAAAAATAAAGAAAAAACATTGAATGAGTAGGTGTGTACGACCTTGCCTCACACAGGAAGCGGCGCAGGTCCTAATCCAGGCACTTGTCATCTCCCGTCTGGATTACTGCAACTCGCTGTTGGCTGGGCTCCCTGCCTGTGCCATTAAACCCCTTCAACTCATCCAGAACGCCGCAGCCCGTCTGGTGTTCAACCTTCCCAAGTTCTCTCACGTCACCCCGCTCCTCCGTTCTCTCCACTGGCTTCCAGTTGAAGCTCGCATCCGCTACAAGACCATTGTGCTTGCCTACGGAGCTGTGAGGGGAACGGCACCTCAGTACCTCCAGGCTCTGATCAGGCCCTACACCCAAACAAGGGCACTGCGTTCATCCACCTCTGGCCTGTTCGCCTCCCTACCACTGAGGAAGTACAGCTCCCGCTCAGCCCTGTCAAAACTGTTCGCTGCTCTGGCTCCCCAATGGTGGAACAAACTCTCTCACGACGCCAGGACAGCGGAGTCAATCACCACCTTCCGGAGACACCTGAAACCCCACCTCTTTAAGGAATACCTAGGATAGGATAAGTAATCCCTCTAACCCCCCCCTTTAAGATTTAGATGCACTATTGTAAAGTGACTGTTCCACTGGATGTCATAAGGTGAATGCACCAATTTGTAAGTCGCTCTGGATAAGAGCGTCTGCTAAATGACTTAAATGTAAAAATGTTAAATGTGTGCCCAATCTTTTGACTGGTACTGTATATTGAAGATATCTCGTCCCCATCCCCTTGCATGGAAGCCAAGCCACCGAGGCCAGGCAGTGATGGTGAGCATCATGACATGAGCATTCTTTCCCCGAATATCAGTGCGCGCTAATTTTGCTCAGCTGCAGATCAAATTGCCTCTCGAGACACACCACCACCCAGCCGGCTGCGCCCAAGAGCTACAAAGGATGTCTACTGGTAACAGCAGCAGGGGAACAGCGGAGAAGGATGGTACAGTAACTGGCGTGAACAAGACAGTGGCATCCGAGCCGGGCGAAGCGTATTTCGACTGCACAGTGTCTGAGCGCCGGGAAATTACACCCCCTAATTTGTCTTTTCGACTGGAACAACGACGTTCACTTCTAACGCTATTTGGATACATTTTTGCACCCTTCATCCTTGGTGAGTGTCTCACGTGTAGCTACATCTTTCGCAAGTGCTGTATGAGCAGTAACAGGTATGAGCAGTAACAGGTATGAGCAGTAACAGGTATGAGCAGTAACAGTGCCGGAGGGCTGCTTTGAATAGTTGAACTGCTCTGGCTTGCTCGGTAGTGTCTATTTCAATTCGATATCCTGTTGTAGTAGGCTACACATTCGAACCATGTTATCCCCTCAACAATCGTTAGTTAGTAGGCTAATGACGTTGCCTTCTATAATAATGTAGCAGACCCCAGTCTAGAAAAAAAACATTGGTTGCGTCAATATCAAAGGCCTCATAAAACCCTTTTTCTCCACTACCTCTCTCGCCGAGGGTAGTCGCTGTCCTTGGTGGTGAAACAGCGTTTTATAATATAGGGGATTGGGAGAAAGTAAAGGAAATCAGCTTGTTCACTTTATTGGATGTAGTGTTTTACTGCGACCACACATTACCAATATGTTAGGGTTACTCATGATTAAGTAATTGATTGTTTCATGAGTTATTTAGAGCCTTCTATGGTGTAAGTATATTCAGTGACTTTCTCAGCATGGTATACAAAAACCCAGATAATGGGATCAATCCTGAGTTAAAATGCAGTGCTTTGTCCTGAGTTCAAATACAGTGACCCTTGATCTTTAACCCTATATTAGAATAACACTTTATCCTAACCACTACCCTTAACAATTAGCTGAAACAACATAAATATGATAATTGTTTACCTACACAGTAAGCGCACAGCAGGGTGACAGCAGTAACAGGTGACCACCAGTAGAATCCATGCAGACAGGAGCTCACCTGCTTCTCTGTCTCATCCTGCACTATGTGGAAGGTTAGGGGCCATCTTTAAAATGACATTCTTGTGACTGTACCTAATGTTAAATGAATATTTGTGCTGTGTGTTCTATGTTGTATTGTAGGATTCATAAAGTTAATAAAAACAGTCATGTTTGGACGGCAGGCAGGCTCAGGGTCAGGCAGAGTGATCAGGCAGGCGGGCTCAGAGTCAGGACAGGCAAGGGTCAAAGCCAGGAGGGTGAGAAAAAGAGAGACTGGGAAAAGCAGGCACTGAGGCAAACCACTGGTTGACTTGACAAACCAGATGAACAGAGAACACAGGTATAAATACACAGGGGATAATGAGGAAGATGGGCGACACCCGGAGGGGGGTGGAGACAATCACAAAGACAGGTGAAACAGATCAGGGCGTGACACCCATGGTGTTAAAAAGACAATGGTTTCACTGAGAGATGCTTTTCCCGGGTTAAAATGAACAATTAGTAACAGGATAATGAACCCAAATGTGCCCTTTAAGTACCTCCAAAAAGCTTATTGATTCATTTTAAGAGTGGCAGTATATTTGGGTGATGTTTACCAGGATCTGCTTGTGCACTCAATATCCCCTTATGAGATCAGCAGAAGAATTACGTTTGCTGTTATTGAGTCCATTTGTTCATTATCGTACACTCGCCACTGTGTTGTGTTCAGTGACACAAAGAAAGCAGCTGATGCCTTTTCCCTCAGTTATCAGATGATATTGTTGAGAGCTAAGATGTGAGTATTACCTAGGCTCACAGTATCAGTGAAGTGATCACTGAATAATTCATGCTAGTTTTCCTCCGTTTAATGGTTCCATCTGGTTTATGCCTTAGTGGAGCATGTTGGAAGGCGACTCTTCCCACTGTGAAACAAGCTCATTGTATTGCTGACTTTTACTACTAAATGTAAGCAAAGTATAAGCAAAAGCTGTTTGACCATATATCTCTGTGCTCTGTACCATAGCTGCAGAGGCGTCACAGTGCTGGCAGGGTGCGACCTACTCAGAGGCTGTGGTCTCCCCGGCCCTGAGGAGCAGCAACATCTTGCGGGTGCCAGACATGTCATCTCTTGCGCAGTGTGCTGGGGCGTGTTGTGATCGGCCTGAATGTAACCTGGCCTGGCTGTTTGAGTGTCGCTGCTACATCCTCAGCTGCCAGCAGAGAGAGAACTGCCAGCCCAGACAGAGACCTGGAGCTGATTCCTATATGGCCTTCGTGCAGAGAGGACCCCCTCAGACCCTGCTGCTCCAGTCTCTGGTCAGGGGGGAGCCCTATCCCAGTCGCTGGAGGCCCCACCCCTCTGGGGACGTGGAGGCACTGAATGACCTAGCCCTGTTAGATGGGCCCCAGATGGATTTTGATGACCCAGGTGGGATGGGTTTGGAATACCCTGAGAGTGAACTTGGCCCTGAGGATAATGGTGGGGATCTTCCAGATTGGCCTGCAGCATTGGAAGGGAGGGATGGTTTCAACCTATCGGAAAGTGAAGGCAGGCTAGTGGGGCTGGGATTTGCAACAGAAGGGGCTGAAAGCAGCCTGCCCAGTCCTTCCACTGGGGCAACTATCAACCAGGGGGCACCCCCCAGTGACCCCACGTCTGGCACTACACCTGAAAACAAGAAAGTAAGTTTCAGATGAAACAATGGGCAGGAATCAAAACGCAACAAAAAATGAGGCCGTATGAGGACCACATGTTTGCCAGGACACGGTGGAAATGATACTGGGTTACATAGATCCAATAAAGTGATTAGATTTAGCTCACAATTAGTGGACAAACTGGACATGAAAAAGCAGTCTGTCTAAATTAAGGCAGATAGTTGGAAATATCTCCTGTAAAACAGCTGGGACATTTTAAATAGGGTTACTTCCCTGAGGTATGATAAACGGTCACCCAGCTGACAGTCTGCATATATGTGTATGTGTGTGTGTGTGTTATTACAGTGACATTTTGCTGACTCAATTGCTCTGTAGTCACATTCACCCAGCGCGCCTGACCTTCACATATCCTTTGAGAATAGGACATACTGTAATCCACATAGCTTCTCTTACTAATGTAGGCTTGTCAGCCATTCCCAGGAGGGGGATTTGGAGGGTGATTTGGAGAGAGGGTTAATTTGGGAATTTGCAATACAGATTCTTTATGAACAAGTCTTGTTTTACTAATACAAATAGTAATGTATTTGCTGTTGTTTTCTTTGTAGGATAGTGAACTACAGAACACATCCATGGCCAGCTCAGGGCCAACATTCACGCCAAAAACCACAGAATGACAGTGTTCACTCCTCCCAACCGAGCCAAATAAAGACTTCCCATCCCACTAAAGCCCCATCTCATCTGTCCAGTACTGTACCCCTGACCACATCCACACAGACAGGTACTGCAATATGTTTCTGTTCATTGGATTTTTTTAAACCTTAATTGGTGATTGTAGGTAGTCTTTCATATTCTTTGTTCCCCCTGTTACATAACCTGTTTCTATCTCATATTTTCTTGTTTTATTCTCAATCGCTTGTCACTGTATAATCTGACAATCCTGTAGAGCAAACGTTGCCCAGGGACACAGTGGAGCTGGTAGCCCCCGTCGGCCCAGAGCCCCAAACTGGTACAGTCACAAACACAATGGTTTTTACAAGCATGAGCTGAAGTTTATTTCCTGGATTAATTAGAAAAGGGCACACAGCAGTCACACATGTCTGACAGTCCTAATGGATGGAATATCTCTTACTTTACAGCGGCGAGAAGGAACCAGACCCCCAAAGCCGTCACCCTCCCAGTAACCCAGGTCGTGTCACTTCCTGCCAGCTCAACCATCATCAACGGCAGCCGTATGTATGAAATAGTTGGCTTTGGATGGTGACTAACCTTACCATAATGTTACTACTTTTAGAGTAGGCCTATTAAAGATAAATATATATCAGATGAATGATCAGTCACAGCTCTGGCGTACCATAAAACAGACTGATATGAATACAAATACTACACACTGACTGTGTGGTTAATGTAAAAGTGTATTTTCAAACTAATAGATGCTGCAAACCTAAACTTAAAAGCAAATATTGTTAGTGTTTGTGTGTGTATGGTGATTGGCTACGTGGCTGGGTGCAAATGCATATGAGTAAATATTAATGACTCTAGACTTCTTCTGGCTGGGAGGGATATTGAAGAAGCGTTTGGATTGGGAGTTCTCCTCGTTCCATCTGGCTGGCTGCTCTCTTCTGTACTTTGTCGATAGACACCTTATCTTACGTACTTGCAGAGCCCCCTTCCATCTGGCTGGCTGTTGACTTCAGTCTGCTGCTTCCGAGGGCGGGTTTCACCTCGTCGCAGCTTGAGGATCACTTTAGGCCTCTGCAGTTTGCTCCATTTCTTTTCCAGGTCCTTTCTTTTTATTTATATATATATTTTCTTCCAATCTTTTCATTTCTTTCTTTGTTATGTTGTTCAGCTGCTTCTCTGTCAGTGGGAAGGAAATGTGGCCAGGCATCTGACAGGCACTGCCTTCCACATGCTGCACAGCACTCTGGGACAGGACTGGACACTGTGAGGCCCGCTGGGATAGCTTAGGACATGACACAGCCATCTGAGATGAGCCTAGACAACCAACCTTTCTCAGGATCATCCTGGTTTCATTGGGGTTGATGGGGTCAACAAGCAGGATGGACTAATATAGGACTTTAGCCTTTTGGGGCTTTGACGGGTGGTGCAGGTCACCAGTAGCACTGTGTGCGGCTTTTCCCTTTGAGCCAAGAGAGGGAGCTGTGACCAGGCTTTTCCCTTTGAGCCAAGAGAGGGAGCTGTGACCAGGCTTTTCCCCTTGAGCCAAGAGAGGGAGCTGTGACCAGGCTTTTCCCCTTGAGCCAAGAGAGGGAGCTGTGACCAGGCTTTTCCCCTTGAGCCAAGAGAGGGAGCTGTGACCAGGCTTTTCCCTTTGAGCCAAGAGAGGGAGCTGTGACCAGGCTTTTCCCTTTGAGCCAAGAGAGGAAGCTGTGACCAGGCTTTTCCCTTTGAGCCAAGAGAGGGAGCTGTGACCAGGCTTTTCCCTTTGGAGACCAGCGATTTGACATGTAGGCCACTGTCACGTTGGACCCAGTGATTCTCCTCTGACTTAGATATATGAAATGTGGGGGAAATGCTGATTTCAGTTTACAAGCTGAATTTAAACTATTTCCATCGTGGCGTGTATATTCTACTTCTAAATGCCATATAAATGAACAATTACTGTATTATTGAAAACAAAATAAACTATCTGTTTCAGATATCATGTAATTGAATAGTTTGCATATAATACTATATAGCTGGGGTGGCAGGTAGCCTAGTGGTTAAGAGTGTTGGGCCAGTAACCGAATCCCAGAGCCGACTAGGTGAAAAATCTGTCGATGTGCCCTTGAGCAAGGCACTTAAGTTGTTCCTGTATTTCGCTCTGGATAAGAGTGTCTGCTAAATTACTCAAATGTAAAGGTAAGACCATATTCATTCAATCGAGAAATGGTTTTTGCATCAGTGTGTTCTTTCTTTTCCAAGTTTGTAACAACCTCAATAAATAATTTGTTTTAGCTGTTGGGTTCATGTATTATCTAAATATTTATCATCATGACAGTCCCCCAAAAATGAGAAATGGATAGGAGAAATGTTCCCCTGTGGATGTTGAGATGCTGCTGGACATGGTGTTGATGAATCAGTAGAGGGGAGTCTTCCTCTTGTCACCAGAGCAGTAGTATCAGACAGATGAATGAACATTGCAGATCAAGGAGTTTAGTCTAATATCAAAATACTGGACTAAGAGCAGTTAGGGCATGCACACTCAAATGCTCCAACATTTATTGATGTGAAACAAAAACAATGTTTCAATCGAGGATGAAGATCTGTTTTGGGTCGAAACAATGTCTTACTGCTGTATTTAAATAACGTTAGCCCGTATGTAAATCTGTTGATGAATTTGAGTCCGCAGGTCCTATCCAATTATTTGACTGTGAATTCTATCAAGCACCCACCTAATGAGATATCATGTGCGTCCGTTTACAGAATAGATTTGGCCTATATTATGACTATCTTGTGTTTGATGGTCCCTCATAGAGATTTCTGATGATGGAGTGATCATCAGCCATCACTGGGAGCAGGTTGGAGGTCCATCCATAGAGCTTGGAGCTTTCTCGGACACACAGATTCTCAACCTATCCAACCTTGCCCCTGGGGAGTACACATTCAGGTATGGATAGGACCTCTGTGGCCTAAACTTAGGGTCCAAATCAATTTAATCCCAGTCAATTCAAGCCTGAAATTCAAATAGTGAAATAAATAAATAAATCAAATAGTTTGGGTATGCTGCTCTACCATGGAACAAAGGTCAGACTGCACTGATAGTTACAGTGCACGGTCTCTATTAATCATAGTTGGTGTTTAACTAACAATAATACAGGACCAAAGGTTTTCTGCCTTTAGATAGTTATATCTTCCCTATAAAAAACCTTAGCTGACATTCTGTTTAAATGTAGCCTCATGGAAACGTGACATAGATACTGTGTAAGCCATTACCATCAATGTTTCCCCACCACCACAATACAAGCTACAAGAGTAGCTGGATTCATCTGGATTTTTTTCCAGGTTGACCATTACAGATTCTGCCGGGTTGTCAGACTCCTCCATGGCTACAGTGAAAGTCATTCAGTCAGTGGAGAATAACCAAATGCCCTACCCCAGCCATGTCACTCTCACCTCCAGCCCTGGCCTTGCTGCTACCCTGGCCCACAGGCAGGATGACCCTACTGCAGCTACCCCCTCTACTAGTGCCTCTGTCACTCAGAAGACAGGTAAATGACATAAGGACAGTACGGTATTAAGATTATAACAGAGTATCAGATATGTTCTACAGCATTGGAATGTCCTCAGACAGTTAACTTCAGGCATTACATTACCTTAGTCCACCTAGTAGTAAACCCAAGGTAAAGCCAAGGGTATCAAAACATGAATAGGACATGTTTCAACAAATGACCTGTTTTGCTCTGTCCCATAGAGAACAAAAGCACCCCCATAGCTGAGGTCAAGGTGTCAAACGGAGCCCCTGTGGCTATAGTGGGTCCTAACAGGCAGCTGACCCTCCCAGTGACCAGCGTCACCTTGGACGGAAGCAGCAGCACTGATGACCACGCCATCACCAGCTACCACTGGCACACCATCAGGTACCAACACTGTTCATATAGGTCAAAGGTTGAGTCCATAAAAGTCTATAAAGATATGAAGAACAAGCTGAAGAGCCTTCTTACAATGTCATTTTCTGTGTTGTTTTGTAGAGGTCCTCCAGGGTCAAGGACACAGGGTGTGGACAAGCCCATAGCCATAGTAACGAGCCTCAGAGCGGGCCGCTATACATTTAGTCTGACTGTGAGTGACCAGGAAGGGCTGAAAGACAGTGCCTTACTCACAGTCAGGGTTCAAGAGGGTAAGAAAACACAGGTTGGCATTTATTGGGATGACTCATGTACTGGAGGCAGCTCTGCAGAGTAGTCCCTAGCTGGCACAGACACAAAGTACTCAAATGTGATTTTAAACCTAACCTTAACCACACTGCTAACCATAATGCCTAACCCAAACAATAATTCATGACAATAAATGTCAACCTGCTAAGAAAACACACAATGCTTCAAACACAGCAAATCTGTTCAAAACAAGATGAGACATCACCCAGGCTGGTTGAACATGATGGTTCATCTACAGCCTGTTGTCCATCCTCCCTCAGCCAGAAGCCTTCCACCTGTAGCACATGCCAGTGGCAGCCACACCCGAGCCCTGCCCAACAACTCCCTGGTACTCAGAGGCTCAATGTCGGATGGTGACCCAGCCACGGTGGACTTCCTCTGGGTCCGGGACAGTCAGAGCCCTGCTGCTGGGGTGAGTGAGAGGAGTCTTGATACTTAGGTATACGGTAAATATAGTTTGAACTTGTAATATGCTGTTAGCTAAACTGGTAGGAAGTAGGAATTACTTTAAGGTAGGAACTACTCTGTCCTGCCGTTCCCCCAGGAGGTGCTGTATGGTTCAGAGCAGCAGGCCTCCGTGTACCTGGCCAACTTGGTGGAGGGGACCTATCTGTTCCAGCTGCGTGTCACAGACACCCAGGGACGCAGCAGCACCGCCACAGCCACCATGGAAGTGCGGCCAGGTAGATGTGTGTGTGTTCTCGGACTGTGTTTCCCCACGGACCATGACGAGCATTGGGAGGAAGAGCTGAACAGCACGTACAGCATATGTGTGTTCTGTCAGAGCAGGAATGTTCTCAGACAGTGTGTGTGTCCACAGACCCTGGTGGTCGTGAGGAGGTGGAGGTGGAGATGTTGGTGGCGCTGGCCCAGGTGAGTGTGTCACAGAAGGACACCGTGCTCAGACAGTTGGCCGCACTGCTCCATGTCCTGGACAATGGCATCCACCTAAGGGGCCTATGGGGACACTCAGATATCAGGTATTGCCCAATGCAGAAAATGCATACAAAGCACCCATCTTACCTTATCATACCATATATCAAAGCCTGTTACAATGTTATAACAACATTATAGACTATATCTGATTATATTACATGAGAGATTAAATTTGACTAGATCTCATCACTTGGTGACTAAGAAAGCTGTCTGTCTTTGTCCTCTGCCGTGGTGTAGGCTGATCCCGTTTGTGTATTGGTGTTCATCCCACACCCCACACAGTGTGCCTGCTCTGCTGCTCGGGCTGTGGGACGTGTGACCCAATCAACATGGAGTGTGTCTGTGACCCCTTTTGGACAGAGAACCTCATTCGCAGGTTCTTTGGCGACGGAGAGAGCAACTGTGGTGAGCTATGATCATTCATCGGTCCTGAGAGGACGACATACTTGTTTGCCCCGTCTGCTGTGAGATACTACATTCACAGTGCCAGTCCTTTCTCTATTCTGTTTGGCAGAGTGGCAGGTTCTCTACTTCATCCTGTCCTTCTTCATGGTCATTGTCTTCATCGTGACAGTCACCTGGACGTGTGTCTACTGTGTCTACTGCTGCAAAAGGTGACCTTTCCTTTCTTGCTCAGACACACAACAATGTCCGATATAGATTTTGTTTCTGATTTTGTTTCTGATTCTGTTTGTTAAAGGCCCAATGCAGTAAAACATGTGATTTACTTTATATATAAATATATATTCACAGTGCCAGTCCTTTCTCTATTCTGTTTGGCAGAGTGGTGGGTTCTCTACTTCATCCTGTCCTTCTTCATGGTTATTGTCTTCATCGCGACAGTCACCTGGACGTGTGTCTACTGTGTGTATATATATATATATATAAGTTTGGACACACCTACTCATTCAAGAGTTTTCTTTATTTTTTTACTATTTCCTACATTGTAGAATAATAGCGAAGACATAAAAACTGTGAAAAAAACACATATGGAATCATGTAGTAACCAAACAAGTGTTAAACAAAGTAGCCATTCTTTGTCTTGATTACAGCTTTGCACACTCTCGGCGTTCTCTCAACCAGCTTCACCTGGATTGCTTTTCCAACAGTCTTGAAGGAGTTCCCACATATGCTGAGCACTTGTTGGCTGCTTTTACTTCACTCTGCTGTCCAACTCATCCCAAACCATCTAAATTTGGTTGAGGTCGGGTGATTGTGGAGGCCAGGTCATCTAATACAGCACTCCATCACTCTCCTTCTTGGTCAAATAGCCCTTACACAGCCTGGGGGTGTGTTGAGTCATTGTCCTGTTGAAAAGCAAATGAAAGTCCCACTAAGTGCAAACCAGATGGAATGGAGTATTGCTGCAGAATGCTGTGGTAGCCATGCTGGTTAGGTGTGCCTTGAATTAGAAATAAACCACAGACGGTATCCCCAGCAAAGCACCCCCACACCATCACACCCCCTCTTCCATGCTTCATGGTTGGAACCACACATGGGGAGATCATCCGTTCACCTACTCTGCACCTCACAAAGACACAGCAGTTAGAACCAAAAATCTCAAATTTGGACTCATCAGACACAAGGACAGATTTCCACCGATCTAATGTCCATTGCTTGTTTTTTTTTATTTGTTTAACCTTTATTTAACCAGGTAGGCCAGTTGAGTACAAGTTTTCATTAACAACTGCGACCTGGTCAAGATAAAGCAAAGCAGTGCGACAAAAACAACACAGAGTTACACAAAAAACGTACAATCTTTAACACAATATAACAATCTATGTACTGTGTGTGCAAATCTAGAAGATTAGGGAGATAAGGCAATAAATAGGCCAGAGGCAAAATAATCACTTAGCATTAGCATTACTTAGGATTATTTAGCATTAACACTGGAGTGATAGATGTGCAGATGATGATGTGCAAGTAGAGATACTGGGGTGCAAAATAGCAAGAAGATAAATAACAATATGGGGATGAGATAGTTGGGTGTGCTATTTACAGATTGGGTGTGTACAGGTACAATGATCAGTAAGCTGCTCTGACAGCTGATGCTTAAAGTTAGAGAGGGAGCAGCATGAGTGAAGGAGGCTTTGTTGCGAAATAGGAAGCCAATTCTAGATTTAATTTTGGATTGGAGATGCTTAATGTAAGTCCGGAAGGAGAGTTTACAGTCTAACCATACACCTAATATGTGTAGCTGTCCACATATTCTAAATCAGAACCATCCTGAGTAGTGATTCTAGTCGGGCGGGCGGGTGCGGGCAGCAATCGGTTGAAGAGCATGCATTTAGTTTTACTAGCATTTAAATGCAGTTGGAGGCCACAGCAGGAGTGTTGTATGGCATTGAAGCTCATTTAGAGTTTTGTGTCCAAAGAAGGGCGAGATGTATACAGAATGGTGTCGTCTGCGTAGAGGTGGATCAGAGAATCACCAGCAGCAAGAGCGACATCATTCATATATACAGAGAAAATAGTTGGCCCGAAAATTGAACCCTGTGATACCCCCATAGACTGCCAGAGGTCCGAACAACAGGCCCTCCGATTTGACACACTGCACTCTATCTGAGAAGTAGTTGGTGAACCAGGCGATGCAGTCATTTGAGAAACCAAGGCTATTGAGTCTGCCGATAAGAATGTGGTGATTGACAGAGTCGAAAGCCTTGGCCAGGTCAATGAAGACGGCTGCACAGTACTGTCTTTTATCGATGGCGGTTATGATATCGTTTAGGACCTTGAGCGTGGCTGAGGTGCACCCATGACCAGCTCGGAAACCAGATTGCATAGTGGAGAAGGTACGGTGGGATTCGAAATTGTCGGTGATCTGTTTGTTAACTTGGCTTTCGAAGATTTTAGAAAGGCAGGGCAGGATGGATATAGGTCTATAGCAGTTTGAGTGTTTCTCCCTTTGAAGAGGGGGATGACCGCGGATACGAAAGAGAGGTTGAACAGGCTAGTAGGGGTTGCAACCATTTTGGTGGATCAATTCAGAGAGGGTCCAGATTGTCTAGCCCAGCTGATTTGTAGGGATCCAGATTTAGCAGTTCTTTCAGAACATCAGCTGTCTGGATTTGGATGGCGGCGGGGGCGGGGGGGGGGGGGATCTTGGGCAAGTTGCTGCAGGGGGTGCAGAGCTGTTGGCCGGGGTAGGGGATCACTGCCTCATTGCCTGCGTCTGTTTGACAAAGCTAGCCTTT
Organism: Oncorhynchus gorbuscha; assembly: GCF_021184085.1. Taxonomy (NCBI): domain Eukaryota; kingdom Metazoa; phylum Chordata; class Actinopteri; order Salmoniformes; family Salmonidae; genus Oncorhynchus; species Oncorhynchus gorbuscha. The sequence continues at coordinate 66,436,364 of NC_060187.1, read as the reverse complement.
GCTTTCTTAACTGACTGTGTATATTGGTTCCTGACTTCCCTGAAAAGTTGCATATCGCAGGGGCTATTCGATGCTAATGCAGAACGCCACAGGTTGCTTTTCTGCTGGTCAAGGGCAGTCAAGTCTGGGGTGAACCAAGGGCTATATCTGTTCTTAGTTCTACATTTTTTTTGAATGGGGCATGCTTATTTAAGGTGGTGAGGAAAGCACTTTTAAAGAGCAACCAGGCATCCTCTACTGACGGGATGAGGTCAATATCCTTCCAGGATACCCGGGCCAGGTCGATTCGAAAGGCCTGGTCGCTGAAGTGTTTTAGTGAGCGTTTGACAGTGATGAGGGGGGGTCGTTTGACCATGGACCCATTACGGACGCAGGCAATGAGGCAGTGATCGCTGAGATCCTGATTGAAGATGGCATAGTTGTATTTAGAGGGCAAGTTGGTCAGGATGATATCTAAGAGGGTGCCCATGGTTATGGATTTAGGGTTGTACTTGGTAGGTTCCTTGATCATTTGCGTGAGATTGAGATAGCTTAGATTGTAAGATGGCCAGGGTGTTAAGCATATCCCAGTTTAGGTCACCTAACAGTACGAACTCTGAAGATAGATGGGGGGCAATCAATTCACATATGGTGTCCAGAGCACAGCCGGGGGCTGAGGGGAGTCTATAACAAGCGGCAACGGTGAGAGACTTGTTTCTGGAAAGGTGGATTTTTAAAAGTAGAAGCTCGAATTGTTTGGGCACAGACCTGGATAGTTTGACAGAACTCTGCAGGCTATCTTTGCAGTAGATTACAACTCCGCCCCCTTTGGTAGTTTGATCTTGTCAGAAAATGTTGTAGTTGGGCATTGAAATTTCAGACACGGCTATGACATCAGGGTTGGCGGAGTGTGCTAAAGCAGTGAATAAAACAAACAATGAGAGAGGTTTTGTCTCTAGAGGCACCAGTTAAGCCAGGTGAGGTAACTGCATGTGTGGGGGGTGGGACGAAAGGGCTATCTAAGGCATATTCGGTAGGGCTGGGGGCTCTACAGTGAAATAAGACAATAATCACTAACCAAAACAGCAATAGACAAGGTATATTGACATTAGAGAGAGGCATGTGTAGCCGAGTGATCATAGGGCCCAATGCGTAGCGATAGGTGAGTCAGGGAGCCGATTCAGTAGTCGCTACTACTCTAGGCGAGCTGGAGACACGGCGATTCAGACAGCTAGCGGGCCGGGGCTAGCAGATGGGCCTTCGGCGATGTCGCAATGGAAGAGCTCATTGAAACCACCTCGGACAATTACATCGGCAGACCAGTCGTGATGGATTGGCGGGTCTCCGTGTTGGCTGTAAAGGGTCCAGGCCAATTGGCATAAGAGGTATTGTAGCTCAAGAATTAGCTGGTGGATCTCTTCGGCAAGCCGGGAGACGGGCCTAGCTCGGGGCTAGCTCAAGTCTAACTGGTGCTTGCTTTGGGACAGAGACGTTAGCCAGGAGTAGCCACTCGGATTGCAGCTAGCTAGCTGCGATGATTCGGTGTAAAGGTTCAGAGCTTGCGGTAGAAATCCGGAGATCTGGTAGAGAAAAAGCAGTCTGATATGCTCTGGGTTGATATCGCACTGTGCACACTGGCAGGTATTGAGCGAGCTGAGGCTGGCTGTTGTCCGAGTTAACGGTGAAGCAGTGGCTAACAGTGGCAGTGGCTTACTGACTACTAGCTAGTAGCTAGTTAGCTGGCTAACTTCTGATGGGGGTTCCGGTTCTAAAGTATAAAAAAAGCAGATCAGTACCACATTGGTGAGGCGGGTTGCAGGAGAGTATATTCAGTCCATAGATGGAAAGTGAGATTAAAATATATGCTAAGTATATACAAGAGAAAACGAGGAAAATGATATATAAAACTCTATTTACACGGGACAAGACAAAACAAACGCCCGACTGCTACACCATCTTAGAAAATCAAGGTGTGTCTAATACCATGTTTCTTGGCCCAAGCAAGTCTCTCTTTCTTATTGGTGTCCTTTAGTAGTGGTTTCTTTGCAGCAGTTCGATTCATGCAGTCTCCTCTGAACAGCTGATGTTGAGAGGTGTCTGTTACTTGAACTCTGTGAAGCATTTATTTGGGCTGCAATTTCTGAGGCTGGTAACTCTAATGAACTTATCCTCTGCAGCAGAGGTAACTCTGGGTCTTCCTTTCCTGTGGTGTTCCTCATGAGAGCCAGTTTCATCAAACCACTTGATGGTTTTTGTGTCTGCACTTGAAGAAACTTTAAAAGTTCTTGAAATGTTCCAGATTGACCTAATGTCTTAAAGTAATGATGAACTCTTTGCTTATTTGAGCTGTTCTTGCCATAATATGGACTTGGTCTTTTACCAAATATGGCTGTCTTCTGTATACCACCCCTACCTTGTCACAACTGATTGCCTCAAATGCATTAAGAAGGAAAGAAATTCCACAAACTAACTTTGAACAAGGCACACCTGTTAATTGAAATGCATTCCAGGTGACTACCTCATGAAGCTGGTTCAGAGAATGCCAAGAGTGTGCAAAGCTGTCATCAAGGCAAAGGGTGGCTGGCTACTTTGAAGAATATCAAATATATTTAGATTTATATTGATATTGAATATTGAGATTTTTGGTTCCAACTGCTGTGTCTTTGTGAGGCGCAGAGTAGGTGAACAGATGATCTCCTCATGTGTGGTTCCCACCGTGAAGCATAGAGGATGTGTGATGGTGTGGGGGTGCTTTGCTGGGGACACTGTCTGTGATTTATTTCTAAATCAAGGCACACTTAACCAGCATGGCTACCACAGAATTCTTCAGCGATACGCCGTCCCATCTGGTTTGCACTTAGTGGGACTATTATTTGTTTTTCAACAGGACAATGACCCAAAACACCTTCAGGCTGTGTAAGGGCTATTTGACCAAGAAGGAGAGTGATGGAGTGCTGCATCAGATGACCTGGCCTCCACAATCACCCGACCTCAACCAAATTGAGATGGTTTGGGATGAGTTGGACCGCAGAGTAAAAGTAAAAGCAGCCAACAAGTGCTCAGCATATGTGAAGCTGGTTGAGGTGAAGCTGGTTGAGAGAATGCAGAGAGTGTGCAAAGCTGTAATCAAGGCAAAGAGTGGCTACTTTGAAGAATCTCAAATTGAAAATATATTTTGATTTGTTTAACACTTTTTTGGTTACTACATGATTCCATGTTTTTTTTCATAGTTTTGATGTCTTCACTATTATTCTACAATGTAGAAAATAGTAAAAAAAAAAAAAACCTGGAATGAGTAGGCGTGTCCAAACTTTTGACTGGTACTGTTATATATACAGTATATCCACACTGAGGTTGGAATAATACTGTGAAATTGTGAAAATTATGATGATGCCATTTTAGTATAAGAGCTGTATGAAAAGACCACATTTTGGTTGGATGGGGTTTCGGCCTGCCTGGTGACATCACCTGATGGTAAATTAGTTAATAGACCAATAAGAAAGAGAGCTCCAAACCTCTCTGCCAATAACAGTGAGTTTTCTCCTCCCCAGTTAGAAAATCTTGCTTGAGAAATGGCTATTAGCTAAGAAACTATTTTTGTATCTTTTAGACTATTTGAATTGAAAACAATCACAGGAAGGTATTTGTTACCCGGAAATTATTTGATATTTAATTTTTTTTAAAGGCTGCATTTGAACTTTAATAGAAATGTGTTTTGTTTAGGAGGAGGCGCACTAAGGTCGGGAAGAAAACCAAGTACACTATACTGGACAACATGGACGAACAGGAGAAAATGGAGCTGAAGCCCAAATACAGTAAGTGTCTTATATTTCATTCAACACATTTCCTGCCATGATCTACCTGGTCTGTCCCCTTCTCAGACATCAAACACAGGAGCACGGAGCACAACTCCAACCTCATGATGTCCGAGTCAGAGCTGGACAGTGACCAGGACACAGTCTTCAGTCGAGACCGACCGGTCCGGAGCAGAAACCGGACCAATGCTCAGGCTTCCCACAACGGGAACACCTACGGATGAGCAGGAACGCACAGAACTGGGGTGGTTATTGTACAACATGAGTGAAACCCACTCTTGGGATTATGGCCGGGGTGCACAGCTCGAGTGCCATAGTGTCTGCTTGTTTTTGGTCTTGTCTTCTATTCAAATACTGGTTTCGACCAGATGTGTACTTTCTATGACAACTCAGCACCAGGGAGATGTGAAAATCCAAGGGCTGTAGGATAGTAGAGTTGGGCATCCCTGGATTCTGGGAACTAACAGTAGCATTAACTTTACATGCATACAGACAGTTTGAATAATTTGACACTAAGGATGAAGGTGCTATTTGTGAGGAGGTTCTGTGGCCTCACATACTTCTACAGATTGGTGAATGTACATACAACTACCCATTATGCATACTAGTCTACCGACTACTACTGACCTTTAACTTTGCCTTGTTATCCAATGTTTTTTTACTGTCATTATTTTGTAGGAAATGGAGACAAGCCCAACCCTGGTTGTGAGCATCTGACGCCTCTCCTGTAAATGTTTTGACAAATTGGATTTGTCAAAATGGCTAGATGGAAAAGTCTAAATTCTTATGTTTAGTACCCAAAGTCCATCTTGTGATGCTACTCGTGAATCATTTAATCAGAATCAAACTCAATTTATCTGTGATCTCTATGAGTGTCTTGGACTTAGACACAATACATCACAGCATTATATTGTATTTGACCTACTGTTTTGAGTTAGCACACTTGTCCTCGAAAACTAGTTGTATAGTTTTGGTATCTTTCTCATTTTAAAGCTTCTTTATGCTAAATAAGCATAATGGGTCTTGTAAATGGGCCCGAAGAAACAGAACCAGCCATTTCATGGGACAAGCCATAAAGGTGCCAAAATGCACTATAAGCCTGTGGCTAACAGAGACCCTATTATATCCAAGTACTTGGTAATGCATCCATTCTTCCTTCCCTTGGCAAGATCTATTATCTAACTTGAACATGGTGGGTAACATGCTTTCAATCAATAATTCCTTTGCGTAATGATGGATTTTTCCCCTCTCATTCACTGTCAGAGAATGTCTGATTACATGAGTGTAGTGCCAAATAATTAGGACACACAGTTTAAGGATTAAGAAGAGGACAGATCAAATTGATAATTAACATTACTATGCAGGACAGGTAGCCATTGATGGAATGGATCAAATACTTGACATTAAACCAACATAAGCATGTCCAATGGTTGCTTTACATTTTTCTTCCCGTAAGGGACTGGGGAGATATTTCCCCAATATGGACAGAAACACTAACAGCCATGTTATATTCATGGCTTTTTCCCATTACACCACCCAATTTTTGGTATTTGCTCTGTTTACAACTACCAATGTTTTTACAGAAAATTAAATGCATCAAATCAATGAACAGTGTTCTGAATTCTGTGTCATTTTCTTTCCTGTCCAAAATGAGTAGTAAGATATAAGGCCTGGTCCTCCAGTACCCTCGACAGCACAAATTGTTATTCCAACGCTGGACAAGCATACCCGATTCAACTTGTCAACTAATCATCAAGCCCTCAATGTGTTGAATGAGGGTTGTCCAGGGCTACAAGTGTGTACTGTTGGGGTTACTGGAGGACCAGGGTTGGGAAACACTGATCGAACGTCAACCAATTGATATTGTTTGACAAACAAAGTAACACAGTCATTTATTTGACATTTTCTGAAGTACTCCATTAATATTTACAATAGTTAGAAATATTTTTTACAATGAGTGTCACAACCAGAACAGAATTGGTAAAATTATTCAAATGGCACTTATTTGACAATGTTTGGCAAGAGACATTACTTCAGTTTCAGAGAACACTACAACATTTACATTGCAGGTTCAGATACAGAACATAGGTGGTACAAACTGTCTGAATATCAAAGGCAGCTCTACTGGATAATATATTGTACGTGGGAAGACTAGTTACCAACGACAATATAACCTGTACTAATGTAGTGGCATGGTCTACAATAGTTTTTAGTAGTTAGGACAGTTAACTAGTTACAGAGGATATTACACAGTACATTTATTTCTAACTGCTTAGCCCAACAAGGCTATTCTTCAACCGTTACCAAAATAGTGTCATTCATAATTTCACCACACTATTATCAAGTGACATATCTAATACAGCTGGGATCTGGATACAGTCAAGCTCCCTTTTCTAGAAAATAGCCAAATTATAAATAATCTTCCTATTAAAAACAGAGTAAGTCCCTTGTGCGTATCAATAATCTCAGTATTTGCAATTGATGTGCTTATTAAATCCACCCAACTCTATGCTAGGCTTCAAGTTCAAGTTATATAGTGCTTCTCATTAAGGGCGCAATCCTACATTGAGAACACACATTTGTTCTTTTTTATCTCAATATTTGATTCAGCCCTAAAGGTCCAAATCATTATGGGATCCCACAGGTTTGGAGACGTCTATTGGGTTATGTCCAAATACTATTGTGGCTTCCGATCCTCTTTTTTTAAGGGGCTACCCTTAAAAAGTTCCAATGCAGTTTTTATCCAATTTGTAAGTCGCTCTGGATAAGAGCGTCTGCTAAATGACTTAAATGTAAATGTTATCTCAACATCAAATAATATCTGGGTAACAAGTACCTTACTGTGATTTCAAACATTTTAATTGAAAACAAAGGAACAAAAATAGCTTCTTAGCAAAGAGCAATTTCTCAAACAAGAATTTTGCTAAGATTGGCTAGGAGTGGCCTGAGTGAGGAGGGGGAAACTGAAAATGAGTGGTTATTGGCAGAGAGGTTTGGAACTCTTTCTTATTGGTCTTTTAACCAATTTACCATCTGGTGATATCACCAGGCAGGCAATAACTTCAGGCGGTCTTTCCAAACAGCTCTTGAACTAAAAAAGGGCATGATCACCTTTTTCACAAAACTGATTCAACCTTTATGTGGAAATATATAAAAAACAGGAAATTCATGTTTTAGACTGCACTAGGTCTTTAACTAACATGGATAACTGGTTTGGGTTGTCACCATATTGCTTTCCCTTCACCAGTTCGTATAGGCCAGTGGTCAGAGAGGATAAGGAGAGGAAACCATGTAGAGCATGGAACATGGATTTCTCAGCAGTGATGAAGGCTCTCAAAGAGGATGAGGATCAGAATCACAATCATTTGTGAAGGAATCATATTTGATGATTGTCAATTGTTGTTGTTTTTTATGTTAAATATGAGTAAGTAGCTGTTACTAGAGCCTAAGAATCCGCCCTTTTCCCAAATTCACCGCTTCCTACTTGGGGAAGTCCAGGAGTTGGGGGGAGGGTGTAGTGTTCCCTCAGGGGGTTAGCCCTCCAAAGCACATGTACTTGACGTCCAGGTACTCCTCGATGCCATACTTGGAGCCCTCACGGCCCAGGCCTGATTGCTTGACCCCGCCGAAGGAGGCCTCTGGGGTGGAGAGGAGACCCTCGTTCACCCCCACCATGCCTACCTCCAGATTCTCCGCCACCCGCCAGATCTGACTGACGTCCTGGGAGAAGAAGTACCCTGGGGGGGGGGGCAGAACATGAAATAGAGTAATAGAATCGGTAAATCAGACAGGCTCTGTCAAATTAAAATAATAATTATAGGTTTGAGGGGTTTTCAGACATGACAGCAAGGTGCATACAATAATGTTTAGCTCACCTGCTAAACCCACATGAGATGCATTGGCAATGGCAAGTGCTTCCTCCTCTGTGCTAAACCTGTCATAAGGAAAAGACAAACAACTTGAGTTAGCTTCCATTTTAGCATCCATCCACTCTTCCATTTTAGCATCCACTCTTCAATTGTGATTGAGTTGTCTGATCTCTCCTAGCTCCACTGACCTGATGACAGGCAGGAGTGGACCGAAGGTTTCCTCTCTGGTACATAGCATGTCTGTGGTGACATCAGCCAGCAGAGTGGGCTGATGGAACGAGCCGTCCAGGCGCTTCCCCCCCCTTAGCACCTTGGCCCCCCGCGACACGGCATCCATTACCTGGTGCTCCACCTGGGAGAGACATAGGATATATTAAGGTTATGTAACATATCAGAATATAAACAACAGCATGCAGATAATAGTTATAGTATAGCTATAATACAAACACCCACTTGACAGAAGGAACCAGGTTACCTTCTCAGAGGCACGGACATTGATGAGAGGTCCCTGGGTGGTGTTTGGGTCAGAGCCGTGGCCCAGACGGAGCTCTGCATCCATGGCCTTCCCCAACTTCTCTATGAAGCAATCGTGGATCCTACTCTGGACCAGGAAGCGGTTGGAGCAGACACATGTCTACGGGGGTCAAAGGGCACATTGAGGGACATGGAGGTTAGGCAACGACTTAAGACACCCCGTTTTAGAATGACACGCAACATTTCGATATGGTGCATTTCAGTTTCCCCCAGTAGACACAAAACAATTTGTTTTACGATATCTTCTATTTCAGTACCTGTCCCGAGTTCCTGAACTTAGAGTTCATGGCTCCCGCCACAGCCTTGTCCACATCCGCACTGTCAAACACAATGAAGGGGGCATGGCCACCCAGCTCCATTGAAACCCTCTTGACGGTGTCGGCGGCGTGCTTCAAGAGAATCTGAGGATGAGCGAGGAGTTATCAGGAAGATCACAGGCCTTTTCATGGAAAAATTATCCACCTACAAGATTTAAGACTAACATGAAATGTATATTGCATTTTCAGGATTGTTTAAGCTAACTCTGAAGCCATTCTAGATCAGTGTCCATACCTTGCCAGTGGCAGTGGATCCAGTGAAGGAGACCTTCCCCACCAGGGGGTCTGTGCAGAGGACCGTCCCAACAGAGGGGGTCTTCTCTCTGGAGCAAGGAACCACGTTAAACACCCCCGCTGGGATCCCGGCCTGACTTGCCAGCTTTACACACACAAAAAGTAAACATATGAATTAGACAAATGAAGTGTCTCACTATTGGGGACCCAGCCACAGTGAGTGTTGTTGTGGAAAAAGAAGCACTGACCTCAGCGAGCGCCAGGGCAGAGAGGGGTGTGTCCTCGGCAGGTTTCACCACGACGGTGCAGCCCGCGGCCAGGGCAGCACCCACTTTCCTGGTGATCATGGCACTGGGGAAGTTCCACTGTGGGGGGGAAGCGTTACAGAATTTCAGCTCTCCAGGACCGAAGTTGGACATCCCTGACATATAATAGATGGATGAAGCATTACAACTCACCGGAGTGATGATTGAGGCCACACCCACAGGTTGTTTGAGCAGAAGGATCCTACGGTCCTTGGCAGCCGAGGGCACAACATCCCCGTAGACACGCCGTGCCTCCTCAGAGAACCATTCCAGGAAGCCGGCAGCGTAAGCAATCTCCCCCAGAGACTCCTTCATGGGCTTGCCCTAAGAGGTGCAGAACACACAAGTGGTTTACTACTCAGAACGAAATACAAATCATTACACGGACAGCAAAACAATACTCACACACTCAAAAGTGATCAGCTTAGCAAGGTCCTCCTTGTTCAATGTCAACAGATCGTACCATTTCCGTAGAAGGACACTTCTTTCCTAAGGATGAAAACAACATTAAAATCAGATCATGGAATCAGTAAGTTGCATGATCCACAAGAATCTGGAGGACCCTGTCTGGTCTTACTAGTGCTCCCTGGAACTAGCAGCTCCTGATAACAGAGATGGAACTTGATGCAACAATGTGTGCTGTGTATTGAAAGTTAATGAGGTGTTGATGGTGAGTGGTGCCTCTGGCTGTTGTCTTTCCACTCACTCAGTCCCTCTCGCACTGAAGCATTGCTTCACATGCATGGCAGCAGAGCATTTATTTGCAAGACGAAAATGGGACAGAGAGAGGGGGGGGGTAAAAAGAAGGGGAGGGGGTGTTTGTTGGCTGCATGGACAGAAAACCAGTACAATGAGGCCATCTTTACCAGATCAAAGACAAAACTGGCATGAACAGGAATCTCCCCAAACTACAGTATAAGATGCTGGAGTCAGACTTTGATATTCTCTCAAGGCTCCTTCCCCGCTTAGTGATGTACGCTTGGTGAAGTATTAATATGGCAGTGAGTGAGTTGGCTTAATAATTGCATAATCACTCACGGACACGACAGTAAGAAAAACAGCCCTGCAACCTGGAGTGGCTACTTTGCGGGCCAAGTAGTTATTTGGCCAGGCTATTATTGAGCATACACTACACTACAGGCCCCAAAACAATGAACCCTGGGGTATAGGCTATGACGCTTGTAGTAGATATGTAATTGCGCACGTTGACTGTCTATTAGGTTAATATATTCTGCCTAACATGCATGTTAGTCACAATAGTTAGGGAAAGCAGCTGTCACACTGATTTCATGCAACTGGGAAATGTGGGGAAAGCGGTGGTAGATGATGGAAAAAAATATCAAGATGTTATTCACAGAATCGCGGATCGTCAACTGTCAAGTCAAAGGTATTTCAGCATAATTAAAGTAGAGGCATACCTTCGCTGTGTGTTGCTTCCATGAGTAGAATGCCTTGTAGGCTGCGTCGACAGCTAGTTTAGCTTCTGCTGGACCGCAGTCGGCGACTTTCGCAATCTCTTCCCCCGTCGCTGGGTCCAGCACTGGGAAGGTAGAGGGAGCATTGATCCATTGCCCGTTCACATAGCCCTGCGTTCGGAGAAGCTGAGCGGAAATATCGAGGCTGTATTGCCTATGCATGACCAATGGTAGGCCGACCTGGCGGGGGAGACACAGACTTCTTAGGAGACAGAAACTACCCATAGCACGAGAATATCTTTGTACACAAGAGGTTTCAAGTGGAATGCTGTCTCGCTCTGTCAGTCAAAGCAAAACTGCTGCAGTGACTTGTGAATTTCAATAAGGTTGTCGTCCGTGGATAGATACGAGTTTGAACCAGTCTTGAAGGCGGTCGCATTAAACACGTGATCATACACATTCACAAAATACATTACTGACTAAACCATAATTCGTGTGTTCCTTCGCTCAAAATATATACATTATAACACAATTGTCATTATCGAAAGCAACCAAATGTGTAGCTGCATGTATTCTTCGTATTGAGTGCAAGGGCTACAATACGTTACAATGCAGAGACGGTATATAAGATACTAGTTTGTTACAGGGTTACATCGTCGGTCTTTCCCATCGCCATTGATGTGTTCAGTTGGCCAATCCACACGCTTGGGTATCTTCTCTTGCGTCCAATAAGAGCACACAAACTATAATCAGCTTCCCTGAAACGTAGGCATCATTAGTACTTAAATCTGTCAACTTTCAGTCACAAGCAAATTTTAAATGCGAAGCTGACTAATCTATAAATCACATTGTATTAACTGCTCAATGGGCTTGATCGACATTTTTTAAAACCTTTATTTAACTAGGCAGGTCAGTTATAAGAACAAATTCTTATTTTCAATGACGGCCTAGGAACAGTGGGTAACTGCCTGTTCAGGGGCAGAACGACAGATTTGCAACCTTTCGGTTACTAGTCCAACTCTCTAACCACTAGACTACCCTGCCGCCCCTCGGCAGACTAACGACTAATTAGCTACAAATCACCTTACGTCGTAAATAATGACTCATTAATAGTCACAATTTCCCAATGATACATTTAAGCAATACGCCCAGGGGGGGGGGGGTATATGGCCAATATACCGCAACTAACAGCTGTTCTTAGGCGCAACGAGTGCCTGGACACAGCCCTTAGCCGAGGTATATTGGCAATATACCACAAACCACTGAGGTGCCTTTTTGCTATTATAAACTGATTACCAACACAATTAGAGCAGTAAAAACAAATGTTGTCATAGCCGTGGTATACGGTCTGATATGCCACAGCTGTCAGTCAATCAGCATTCAAGGATCGAACCACCCAGTTTAATAATACTGTTTTGATCCTCTTGAAAACAGACAATATTTAGTCCCTGCTATCCGGGATCCTCGAGCCATTCCTCAGCCCCATTTTACTTTAAATGTAAAATGGTTACATAGGAACATCCCATGGTTTCCAGATAGTACTGACCAATATTGTTTGTACCTCAGTCAGGCAGTCACAATTTACATGACATTATGGTTTTGATGCGCCAATATCGTGACGGTTTACCGCCTTAGTAATAACAATAGATAGACAAGTGTTCGTTCGAAAATCTGATGTAAATTTATATGCAGAACATTGGAAGACATTCAATGACTTACTTTGTCAAAGGTACATTGCCTAAAAAGATCCAACTCTTCATTGAGCAAGGTACCTACATAAATCAGAATCCTATACTGCATACAGAGACAAATTAAAGACTAAACCAGGATCTCATCAAAAGGGAATGATTAACAAAATGTACACATTTACATATAAAAACATTAAGTCCTATAAATGCAATCAAGGAATATGTTTGAAGACTCGACCATGACAATAAATACTTTTCAAAACTCAATTGAACAGCTTGCCATGCAAAACAATTTCACACAAAATGTCTGGGGAGAATGGAAAAGGAGTGGAATTATTAGTCCAAAATGTTTTGCAATAGAAACCACATACTTACTAAAACCAGAGTTTCTATTGGTCAAATTCCAGTGGGGCCCTCCCCTTTCGGTTCCTAGTGAATACACCCCAGCTTTGTTGCTATAAGGCTGTTATGTGCATCAAAACCAGAGGGAAAGATTTGAAATCCTCCGCAGAAGGCAAAGGCAGTGGATGGCTATAGTGAGGACCCATACTCCATTTTGACTGGTCAATTCAGGAAATACATTTAAAATAAACTGTGTGAATTCATGCATTGCCTGAGGACATGTTTCCATTTATAGTGACCAACCTTGAATCTCTAAAAACACTGTTCGTTTAGCCTAACACCCTTTGCTTGGGATCAGTAGAAAACTGTAAAGTTAAAGTGTATTAACAAAAGCACAGATTATTAACAAGCAATGACTCAAATGCATAAGCCTTAAGTAGCATGTTTACATATGACCTAAGAGAAGTGTGCAGTCAAATTGGAAATGACATAATACAGAAACATAAAAACATTAGGATTGAAATAAAAACAAACACAACGAAGTAAAACTTGGGGTTTGAGCAGTTCTAAGAAGGTAGGCACATTCTTTTGATTATCCTTCTCCAGCATTGGAACATTCACAGTTATTTGTCACAAGGACTGTTTATGTCCTTTTCCCATGTTCTCTAGGAAATCAGCTGCAAAGAACAAAACAGATGGTTATACAAAGAAATCCATCTGCCAACAGATAAAACATAATTGAAAAGCATTCACACACCTTTTTTTTTTTTGGGGGGTTGGGGGGGGTAATGACATTGACAGACTTGAGTAGTCTATAAGGCAAGCACAGTGCTGCTATTCCAGAACACCAAGGGAGGACAAGTAACTCACCGTTTTTACTGTCTGCTTGACATAGTCCCTTCTGCTGGTCAGGTCATACTCTGGGTATGTGTCATACACCTGGGACAGAGAAGTTGTTGCGTTAGAGACTTTTACAGGTAAACCAGCCAACATTGTGATATCAAATCAGATATTTGAGAAGCAAACATACTTTCTGGCAGATCTTCTTCATGGTCATCTCCTCCAGGTTGGCGTCTTTCAGCAGCCTCTTCACCGTCTCCTTCAGCTGCTCGTCTGTCGGAGGCTTCTTGATCATCTTGATCAACGGCTCATCGTCGTCCGAGCTGTCGAGTGCTGCTATGTAGGAAACCAAGCAGAGAAAAACATAATAAGCATTAGGCTACAGGTTGCCAATGACACATGAAACACGCTATAAAGGTAAATCTACATATTCTTACCATTGCCCTTGTTGGCAGTGTTTTTCTGTTTGTTACTGCTGCTGTCTGCTTTTTTAGTCTTAGCCAGTGCTGCCCTCTTAGCTGCTGGTTTCTTTTTTGGCTGAGGACAAGTCAATACATGAGTTAATTCCATTAGTTTAAGATAAAGACAAATGGGTAAAAACCCTATCCAGATATTATAGACATGACCTGTTACATAATTACATACAAATATGAACACAAACCCAAACGGTTGACTTTTGTATTGACAAGACTTGCTGTGAGTTTAGCAAATCCAGAATCAGAGACAGATTGACAGAAGAATCTCACTTTCTCAACTTCACTCTCACTGTCTTTCTCATCTTCATCATCCTTGTCTGAATCAGACTCAGACTGGTCGGAGTCTTTTGTTTTCTTTTTGGCAGGAGCAGCCTTCTTTGCTGGTTGCGCACGCTTCTTGGCAGGTGTTCTCTTACCCTTGGCTGCTGGATTTGACTTGGGATCCTGATTGGTAGGAGAGAAGGGACTTTGTGGTTAATCTGTGAGTGACAGAACAGGTTGACCATTCCCTTTTGCAGTTCTAGAATATTTATATAGTGGCACTAGTATTGTCCAAGACCAAATAGGGGAAAATACACATTTCCAATGGACAATACCTATCAGTTTACATTACAACATTTCAGTTCTCCTCACCTCATCGTCGTAGTCTTCAGAATCGTCGGTATCTTCATCGGTCGTCACCTTTTCCCGCTTTCCCGATTTCTCACTCTTCTTTTCAGCGTCTGACTCGTCTTGTTCTACTGTGACTCCTTGCTCGTCGTCGTCATCGTCATCATCATCATCCTCATCACTGCTAGAATCAGTAACGATGGCTTTGGACTTGCTCTCTGCTTTGACCTTCCGGGGGCTGCTGGATATACTCTTTGCCTTAGCCTTGGTCTTGCTCTTAGAGTCTTTGGTTGAGATATTCTTCTTAGACTTCTTCTTCCTCTTTGAGATCACAGGCTGCAGATAGGAAGGATTTTGTATTCTGTTTGACAAGACAAACTCAAGAAATGTGTATCTAGCTAAAGAGCAGTCACGACATGAAAACTGTTAGTTTTTTTAATTTTTTAATAAAGTAGACCTTTAACTCACCTTTCCTGATATTCTGGGACTCATGAGGAAAGTCATGATCCTGTCGATGAGGACTGACTGGTTTCCACCCTTCTCCAGGTCCAACACTTTACAGATGGTCCTCAACCTTACGCATGTTATCCTGAATCCGAGCACACAAATAATCATTAGTTTGCTTGTTTATTGTGCAATAGAGTATGTTTGACCCACAACAATAGTTCAGATAAATGTTTAAACATGTTGCTTCATTAAAGCCGTTAGATGCAGTTTATCATAGCACACTGCGCTTTATTACGGGCGACAATCATAGTACTCATCAGTGCATTCTCTACCAGAAAGTTGATTGGCCCTCTGATGTCAAGTTAGGTAGGTCGATACATTGCTATTTTCATTTATAAACCAAAAGTCCACTGTACCAAACATAATTACTCAACTTTAGACAAGTTACCTGACCCTGTCTCAGGGATGGTTAACTCTGGAAATTCCTTTGGTCTCTACTGAGTTGGGTAAATCAGCTTTTAGTTATTGCACCTTGTGGAACAATCTTCAAAATGTTCTAAAATTGGATGTGTTGGTGCCTCTAGTGCAATTCAGAAAGCTGATTGAGGTCCTTTTTACAGATGAATGTTCATTTCTAATGACCGTGTTTCTGTCTGCTTGCATTTATAGGTTGTCATTTGTATTTTCTGTCATTTATTTAATTCAGGACTCATCTCTAAAAGAGACCGTGGTCTCAATATGACTCCCTGATAAAGGTAAAAAATATACACAGTACCAGTCAAAAGTTTGGACACCTACTCATTCAAGGATTTTTCTTTATTTTCACTATTTTCTACATTGTAGAATAGTAGTAAAGACATCAAAACTATGAAATAACACATATGGAATCATGTAGTAACCAAAAAAGTTCAAATCAATCAAAATATATTTATTCAAAGTAGCCACACTTTGCCAAGAGTGTGCAAAGCTGTCAAGGCATTCTCTCAACCAGCTTCACCTGGAATGTATTTTCAACAGTCTTGAAGGAGTTCCCACATATGCTGAGCACTTGTTGGCTACTTCCCTTCACTCTGTGGTCCCAACTCATCCCAAACCATCTTAAATTGGGTTGAGGTCAAGTGATTGTGGAGGCCAGGTCATCTGATCCAGCACTCTCCTCCTTGGTCAAATAACCTTTACACAGCCTGGAGGTCATTGTCCTGTTAAAGAACAATTGATAGTGCCACTAAGCCCAAACCAGATGGGATGGCGTATCGCTGCAGAATGCTGTGGTAGCTATCCTGGTTAAGTGTGCCTTGAATCACAGACAGTGCCACCAGCAGAGCACCCTCACACCTCCATGCTTCAAGGTGGGAACCACACATGCAGAGATTATCCGTTCACCTACTCTGAGTCTCACAAAGACATAGCGGTTGGAGCCAAAAATCTCAAATTTGGACTCATCAGACCAAAGGACAGATTTCCACTGGTCTAATGTCCATTGCTTGTGTTTCTTGGCCCAAGTAAGTCTCTTCTTATTAGTGTCCTTTAGTAGTGGGTTCTTTGCAGCAATTGGACCATGAAGGCCTGATTCACACAGTCTCCTCTGAACAGTTGATGAGGTGTGTCTGCTACTTGAAGTCTGTGAAGCATTTATTTGGACTAAATTTCTCAGGTATAGTTAACTCTAATGAACTTATCCTCTGCAGCAGAGGTAACTGGGACTTACTTTCCTGTGGCGGTCCTCATGAGAGTTTCATGATAGCGCTTGATGGTTTTTGCAACTGCACTGTTGACTGTTGATTCTCTTTGCTTATTTGAGCTGTTCTTGCCATAATATGGACTTGGTCTTTTACCAAATAGGGCTATCTTCTGTATGCCAACCCTACCTTGTCACAACACAAATGATTAGCTCAAACACATTAAAGAAATTCCACAAATTACCTTTTAACAAGGCACACCTGTTCATTGAAATGCATTCCAGATGACTACCTCATGAAGCTGGTTGAGAGAAAGCCAAGAGTGTGCAAAGCTGTCATCAAGGCAAAGGGTGGCTACTTTGAAGAATCTCAAATATATTTTGATTTGTTTAACACTTTTTTGGTTACTACATGATTGGATGTGTTATTTTATAGTTGATGTATTCGCCATTACAAAATAGTAAAAAAACATTTTTTTTTTTAAACTAACTGCACACCCCCCTCTCCTTCTTACTTCATCATCCTCTCCTTCTTCTTTATATAGGGTTCACTGTCAACCTCGAACGGAAAGCCATTGAACAGCCGCATATTTTTCCTCATTGTGGCAATCTGAGGAAAGAACCATCAATAATGACACAACCGACTAACAACTCTAGAGTTGCTTTACCCACACAGGGGTGTCCATTGTGACATTACTCAGCCTTTAAAAAAAGTGTAAGATACACTTACCTTACCTGGCATATCAAAGAGTATTGTATGAAGAGGTTTCAGATCTGGAACCTTCAGCTTTCCGAGGTGGTGGTTCACTCTCGCAATGTCTCCTAATTTATCTCCGCCACCTGAGAGGGAGTGAAAATATTAGGGTTGTACTGTTAAATAATGAGCTTACTACTGAGGGCAAAATGGTGGTGGGAGCATTATATGGGATCCCAGCAGGGCTGGTACATGATACAATTGCATCCCAATAGACTACGAGACTGATGAGAACGTATTTACAGACTTCATTCTGTCTCATGTCAACAAAACTTTGGAAAAGTTCTCTGTGCACATCTATAGCCTTTGGTGATAGGCATGTCTGAGGATGCTCAATCTTACCATTTTCAACTTTCAGCACCTTCGCAGGTTTCGCAACCTGGAAATCAAGTCTTTGCACCATCTTTTTCTCTCTCTTCCCTTCAACTATTTGAGATAGAGCTGCAAGAAGAACATAACAGGTCAAATATAATTCAGTGATGCTGGCTGTAGCAAACCAGGCCTCTGTGCATGCAATAATTAACAAGTCGGACCCATGCAAAGCTGAGGAAGGTAGAGGGATGATAACTAGCTAGATACCTGTACTGAACTATAAATTAATAGTGTAGGTCTATATTGAGCAAAACGGGTTCATAAATATTATTGACTTATCATACTTATGTCTCTACTCATTTCATTCCGTGGTTTTGGGGCCTTTTCTGGTGAGTCCGCCAGGTCTTCAACCTTTGGTTCCTTCTCTACCTCATCCGACAGGGGACAAACCTTTTCATCCATTGCTTCAGTCATGTCAGTGCACTTTAACATCTGCTGCCCTGTTTTGGGAAGAATGTAGTTCCATCAGTTTAGCCAGATATCCCTGGAGAAGCACCTGACTAGTCCCTCCTTTTTACGCGAATAACATAACTAAAAACATTAAGCTAACGTTAGCTAGTCAACAACTTTCCATCGGACTTGACAATGTCATGTCTGAGAACATTGTTAGATATTAACATCTGAACTAAGGGTTAGCAAGCACAAACAATACAACAAAAACTAACGTTAGCTAGTTAAAATTACAATCAATCACAATTTGCCCACCACCAGATAATTGTCATTATAAGTATACATAGCTAGCCAGCTAAAACATTAAATTCCATTCTATCTTGTGGTGTTTAACTTTTTGCAGTGTGGCGCCCGGAGACATAATTTGGCGCGCAGGTTTGTTTTGAACAGAGCGTTAGCTAGCTAGCCAACTATACGCCATGTATCAAAGTTTACCACCACACAGACTGAAAATTAGCTAGCTATCTAGATATTTACTAACCCGTTGTATTAACAATGACGGTGTTAGATAGAAACATATCAACGAGATAGTTAGCTAGTAAAGTCAATACGTTCCCGCTGATGCTGCCTTACTTGGCTAGCTACCGCGGTTAGCTCAGTCTTCTTGTCAACGAAGCAGCCATCCAGTTCTTTTTAGTTACTGAATGCGTCTAACTGCTGACATTTGTTTTATCGCTACAATGATACTTAATATGATCATTCTGGCTCATTGGAAATCTATAGCCAACTATTACAGTATGCCAATATACTCAATACTTTACCTTGTCACCAAAACAGAATTGGATTATGTTCCAAATGGCGGGGTTGTTGCAATGTGGGCGTCAATGGGCAATCATTTAGATGACGTACAACACAACATTAGAAATTAGTCGACCATAACTAAACTAAACCACACAATATTAGAAATGAGCCAATTAGAACTAATCTAACATCCAAAGTCCGTAATTCCCTGGTTTTATTGGTCGATTGGATAATACACTCAATGAGGGGATTTGATTATCTGGCCTGAGTTACCCCGGTGGTAGGAGTTTGTAGTGGGTGAAGGGTGATTGCATTCGTTTTGAACTGAGCTGCCTCCGGGCGTCAACAGGGTGCCCCGTCAAAGTCCGCAGTGAAGTCGGCTCAAAATGCGCGTTCAAAAGAACTGGTTACTCGGAGCGAAAAAATGCACTCCAACTGGGAAAAATCAATTTGAATGGTCAGCCAACTCGGAGTTCCAACTCGGGAACTCAGACCTCTTTCAAGAGCTCAGACTTTCCGATTTGAATATCACTGACGTCATGATTTGACCATGTATTTTTCCGAGTTCACAGTTGTTTTGAACCGGCCATAAGCACATGGAGTAATGAGTATATTGTTGTTTTTTTACATGCAAAAGTGATTGTTTTTGATAAAAAAACGCTTTATCTGCCTTCCCACTGAAGGCTAGTTCGGTCACTAGTTTGAAAATTCGAATACATATTTTATGGAAAATATATGTGTTTATGTTTCTGGACGATGCATCATGCTACCTTGTTGACAACATGATCTATTGGCGCAGATTACTGTTCGAGTTGAAACTGGCGCTCCTCCCTCACGGCTTTTGCCCGTTCGCGTCACGGGCCATTGACCGTTGCTACGCGGCTCAGGATAATAGAACTCCCTCAAGAGTTAACATTTTGACACGTCAATTCATCAGTTAACTACACTGTACAGTACTTCGTGCTGCTACCACCTTTACCCTGTTGAGCAGGCAAAATAGCGGGGGCCAGGCAAGGGATTCACCTGGTAAAGGTAAGCCTTAAACTTGATGACACGACTTGCATTTGGGCTATTTCACAATATTAGTGCTTTTTCAGAATGGGATGTCTTCTATCCCACACTAGACTGACTATTTTAGGTCGACTTGATGGTCAGTAATAATAAGCTGAGTGTATTAATCAAAGGCCAGGTTGCTTTCTTGGGTTAAAATATAGGTTTATGTATGTCACTGGAAATAACATATTTCACCTTTTTAAATAAAATTCTCCATCTTTGATGCACTGTACACTCTTTATGGCTTGTATGCTACACTCGTTATGGTTAGCAAAAAGCAGGTACCATCAAAATAAATCTCTGACCAGGAGTAAAATGACAATCTCCATCAAAGTTGACAGGCTCGACCCAGACAACCATTCTGCCATTGCTAATGCTATAAATGCCACGTTTTCATCTGTAACCACATCATTACCTACACTAAACCTGTCAGACCTAACTGCATTTTTGTCAGCTATGCCACTCCCCACTGTTGAACCATGGGAAATGCACAGGAAACAACTCTCTGTTTCGACCAGAAAAGCCCCAGGTCCTGACCTCATCAGTGGCAGACTCATCAGGGAAGTCGCTGTTGCAATATCCACCCACCTGACTGACTTCTTCAATACCTCCCTGTGTGAAGGAGTGTGTCCACATCAATGGAAGGAGACAATAGTCCTGCTGCTGAAGAGTAATCCACAGGGAATTGACCAGCTACGGCCCATCTCACTCACGCCCCTTCTGTGTGAAGGTTTTGTTGCTGAATGGGCAACACAGGATATTCAAAAGAACATCTCCAAACAACAGTTTGGCTGCCTCAAGGGACCCTCAACCACCCACTGCCTGTACAGAACAGCAGACACTAGAGGCACCTCCAGCACATGGGTCCTGACGGACTACAGCAAGGCCTTTGCTCTTGTGGATCACGCAATTGCAATGAAACACCTTTTGCAATTATCTGTCCGACCACAGATCATGCCATGAATTTGAAACATCCATTCCTGCCGTAGCCAGGGCAGCCGGCCTCCCCCAGGGCACACGGCTTGGTCCAATTCTTTTTCGTGGCTCACGTCAATGGCGCAGGTAAGGGTGCTCTCGAGCGACTAGATGTTCTTTACCATTCGGCCATCACTGCACATCACTGCACTCTATACTCCTCTGTAAACTGGTCATCTCTGTATACCTGTCACAAGACTCACTGGTTGATGCTTATTTATAAAACCCTCTTAGAGGCCTCACTCCCCCCTATCTGAGATATAATCTATTGCCAGTCACATTCTGTCCCCGAAGCACACACATCTCTTCATTCAAAGATTCAATCATGGACACTCTTACTGACAGTTGTGGCTGCTTTGCGTGATGTATTATTGTCTCTACCTTCTTGCCCTTTGTGCTGTTGTCTGTGCCCAATAATGTTTGTACCATGTTTTGTGTTGCTACCATGTTGTTGTCATGTTGTGTTGCTACCATGTTGTGTTGTCATGTGTTGCTGCCTTGTTATGTTGTCATAGGTCTCTCTATGTAGTGTTGTCTCTTGTCGTGATATGTGTTTTGTCCTGTGTGTGTGTGTATTTTTTTTAAATCCCAGCCCCTGTCCCCGCAGAAGGCCTTTTTGGTAGGCCGTCATTGTAAATAAGAATTTGTTCTTAACTGACTTGCCTAGTTAAATAAAGGTTGCATAAATAAAATAAATATCAGAGGGTACCCTATCCAACTCCTGGGCCTTTGTGGATGACCTGAACCTCATAGAATCAAGACACCTTCCTCCATTATACATCTCCGGCCACACACTTGAGGTTGTGTCCAGCACCAAAGTGCTTGGTGTTACACTTCCAAGCCAACCTAAAATGGGACATACACATCTCCGACATTACCACAAAAGGGAACCGAAGGCTCTTCATGAAGAACCATCATCACCACTTCAACCTGGAGTCCGGTCAAACCCATCTCTGCAGATCCTTTGCCCAGAAGCTTGCAAAATCCCAGGATTACAACAAATGGCTACCTCAGAAGAAAGGTCAATTCAGTGGCAGATCTACCCGATCCAAACTCAAACTTAACCTTCCCCCTACTCAGATTGACAGATATTACAACATCCCTATGCCTTTGTGAGACTGCTTAGTGCTGCTTAACTGTAATATTGTACTGTATACTGCATATCATATATTTTTATTTATTTACTTACTTACTTACTTACTTGCCTACGTATGCTGCAATTCAGCTTTTAGCTGACAATGTGTACAATTCAAAAATTATCCTTAAATATAATGTAATATATAACCATAAATTATTATTTTGATGTCCCTGAAGGAGAACCTTTTCTGGTTCCTAGACCTTTCTACCTGGAACCAAAAAGGGTTCTCCTAAGGGGATACCACTGGTCAAATAATCCTTAATAGTTTTAGGTAGGTAGCCCCTATTTTACAAAAGTGGTAGGCTCTCTTGGATTCATTTTCCAATGTCTTCCATGCAGGACCCCAGGCAAGAAGAGAATGGTTGCATTCGGGAAGATACTCCCAGTAGTTGGTGAGTTTGGAGCATTTCAAAATCGCCTGTTGTTGGCAATATCGATACCCAACATATTCATGGCCTTTCACATGTTCAGCCAAGTTTTCACAGGTATGAATTTTCCTCACCACTGCAACACCGACTGGATACTCGCCCGTGGACCCAAATTGACCTATGACCAACAGAAAAATCTCACACTTCCAATGAATGATGTCGGGGAATATGAGAGCTGTCGTATGTTCACACCGGTGGACATGGACTTGGAAACAATTCAAGAGCAAGGAATCAACAGCACCATATATTGTACAGATGGGTGGGTTTATGACACACCCCAAGGAAACCCCACTCTGGTGACAGAGGTAGGGATGAGGTCAATAATTGCATTACCCCAGCCCAACTCCTATTGAACCCTATGCACTGCCTGTTGAGAAGTTCAGTTTTGTGCAGAAAGCCCAAGTTAGTTTAGTTCTGTTTATGCTATTTGATTTGGCAGCTTGACAATCGTTTTCATAATGTTCCTAATTTTCTCCTAAACGCTTAGACATCAATCACTATGTTCTGTGTTTTAAATCTGTGTCCCTTGAAGGCACTTGTTGTATATAAAATTGAACTCTGAAGTTTACATACACTTAGGTTGGAGTCATTAAAAGTCATTTTTTTCAACCACTCCACAAATTTTTTGTTCACAAACTATAGTTTTGGCAAGTCTGTTAGGACATCTACTATGTGCATGACACAAGACATTATTCCAACAATTGTTTACAGACAGATTATTTCACTTATAATTCACTGTATCACAATTCCAGTGGGTGAGAAGTTTACATACACTAAGTTGACTGTGCCTTTAAACAGCTTGGAAGATTCCAGAAAATTATGTCATGGCTTTAGAAGCTTCATATAAAAGCCAGACTACAGTTTGCAACTACACATGGGGACAAATATCTTACTTTTTGGAGAAATGTCCTCTGGTCTGATGAAACGAAAATAGAACTGTTTGGCCATAATGACCATCGTTATGTTTGGAAGAAAAAGGGGGAGGCTTGGAAGCCGCAGAACCCCATCCCAACCGTGAAGCACAGGGGTGGCAGCATCATGTTGTGGGGGTGCTTTGCTGCATTGCTGCAGGAGGGACTGGTGCACTTCACAAAATGGATGGCATCATGGGGTAGGAAAATTATGTGGATATATTGAAGCAACATCTCAAGACATCAGTCAGGAAGTTAAAGCTTGGTCACAAATGGGTCTTCCAAATGGACAATGACCCCAAGCATACTTCCAATGTTGAGGAAAAATGGCTTAAGGACAACAAAGTCAAGGTATTGGAGTGGCCATCACGAAGCCCTGACCTCAATCCTATAGAAAATGTGTGGACAGAACTGAAAAAGCATGTGTGAGCAAGGAGGCCTACAAATCTGACTCTGTTACACCAGCTCTGTCAGGAGGAATGGGCCAAAATTCACCCAACTTATTGTGGGAAGCTTGTGGAAGGCTACCTGAAATGTTTGACCCAAGTTAAACAATTTAAAGGCAATGCTACCAAATACTAATTGAGTGTATGTAAACTTCTGACCCACTGGGAATGTGATGGAAAAAATAAAAGCTGAAATAAATAATTCTCTCTACTATTATTTTGACATTTCACATTCTTAAAATAAAGTGGTGATCCTAAATGGTCTAAGACAGGGAATTTGTACTAGGATTAAATGTCAAGAATTGTGGAAAAACTGAGTTTAAATGTATTTGGCTAAGGTGTATGTAAACTTCCGACTTCAACTGTATATCAGACTTATACCTTAGTTATGTAAGAATGGCCTTGACTTGTTCATGAAGTCAATGCTTAGGTTTTGTTTTCAACCTTTATTCACTTTTCTATCCACAGATACAGTGCATTCCAAAAGTTTTCAGACCCCTTGACCTTTTTCCACATGGTGACATTACAGCCTTATTCTAAAATTGATCAAATCAGATAATTCCTCATCAATCTACACACAATACCTGGTAATGACAAAGCGAAAACAGTTTTGTTTTTATTTTTATTTTTTAAATATTTTTTTAAAAACAGATACCTTATTTACATAAATATTCAGACCCTTTGCTATGAGACTCAAAATCGAGCTCAAATGCATCCTGTTTCCATTGATCATCCTTGTGATGTTTCTCCCAACTTGATTAGAGTCCACCTGTGGTAAATTCAATTGATTGGACATGATTTGAAAAGGCACACAGCGGTCTATATAAGGTCCCACAGTTGACAGTGCATGTCAGAGCAAAAACCAAGTCATGAGGTCGAAGGAATTGTCCTTAGAGCGCCGAGACAGGATTGTGTCGAGGCACAGATCTGGGGAAGGTTACCAAAAAATGTCTGCAGCATTGAAGGTTCCTAAGAACACAGTGGCCTCCATCATTCCTAAATGGAAGACGTTTGGAACCACCAAGACTCTTCCTAGAGCTGGCAGCCCGGCCAAACTGAGCAATTGAGGGAGATGGGCCTTGGTCTGGGATGTGACCAAGAACCCGATGGTCACTCTGACAGAGCTCTAGAGTTCCTCTGTGGAGATGGTTGTCCTTCTGGAAGGTTCTCCTATCTCTCCTAAAGGACAACCATCTCTGCAGCACTCCAACAATCAGGCCTTTATGGTAGAGTGACCAGATGGAAGCCACTCTTCAGTAAAAGGTATGACAGCTTGCTTGGAGTTTGCCAAAAGGCACCTAAAGACTCTCAGACCATGAGAAACAAGATTCTCTAGTCTGATGAAACCAAGATTGAACTCTTTGACTTGAATGCCAAGTGTCACATCTGGAGGAAACCTGGCACCATCCTGACGGTGAAGCATGGTGGTGTTAGCATCCTGTTTTGGGGATGTTTTTCAGCGGCAGGGACTGCAAGACTGGTCAGGATCAAGGGAAGATGAACAGAGCAAAGTACAGAGAGATCATTGATGAAAACCTGCTCCGGGGCGCTCAGGACCTCATACTGGGGTGAAGGTTCACCTTCCAACAGGACAACGACCCTAAGCACACAGCCAAGACAACGCAGGAGTGGCTTTGGGACAAGTCTCTGAATTGCCTTGAGTGGTCTCAGTCAGAGCCCGGACTTGAACCTGATCTAACATCTCTGGAGAGACCTGAAAATAGCTTTGCAGTGATGCTCCCCAACCTGACAGAGCTTGAGAGGATCTGCAGAGAAGAACGGGAGTAAATACAGGTGTGCCAAGCTTGTAGCGTCATCCCCACGAAGACTCGAGGCTGTAATCGCTGCCTAAGGTGCTTCAACAAAGTACTGAGTAACGGGTCTGAATACCTATGTAGATGTGATATTTCAGTTGTATTTTTATAAAAACCTGTTTCGCTTTGTCATTATGGGGTATTGTGTGCAGATTGATGAGGGGGAAAAAACTATTTAATCCATTTTAGAATAAGGCTGTAACGTAACAAAATGTGGAAAATGTCAAAGGGTCTGAATACTTTCGGAATGCCCTGTATCTGATATATTGTGAGATTAGGCATGTATGTTGCTTTTAATATGAAAAGAAGCCATCTATTTCCTTATCATCAAAGGCAACTAAATTCTCTCCTCTTTCCTTTCCTTCTCATCAGTTTAACCTGGTGTGTGACAACAAAGGTGTGAGTGAGGCATCACAGTCCATCTACATGACCGGCCTCCTAATAGGGTCCCTGGTGTTTGGACCTATGGCAGACAGGTAAAACACACAACCTACTTTTTAAATTGTCACAAGTTTAGTGAAGAGGTCACCCCAAAAATGTGAAATACCCCCGCAGGTTTGGTCGTCGCTTCGCCATCCTCGTTTCCCTGCTCTTCCAATTGCTGTTTGGAGTGGCCGCTGCCTTCTCCCCCAACATCTATGTCTACATTAGCCTTCGGTTCGTGGTCGGCATGACAATATCAGGCATCGCCATGAACACATTTGTGCTAGGTGGGGCAATACTCCCAGGTTGTCTCTTAACACATAAACTCCCATCTCTAATCTCAATTAGCCAAAATATAACACCTTGTACTGTCTACAATCATCAAACAGTGTTTGACTATTGGGTGAGCTGACAGCCCCAAACTATTGTAGTGTGTGATAGTTATTTTCCTATTTGGAAGGGGCTGAGTGGACCAGTACATCTAAGCGGGCCCTCTTCACCATCCTCTCACAATGTTTCTATGCCGTGGGGCTGATGTTGCTGCCGTGGATCGCCTACGGGGTCCGCAACTGGAGGGCTCTGCAGCTGGTGCTTTCCAGCCCCGTCCTCCTACTGGCTGTCTACTTCTGGTGAGCCTGAATTTCATACCTTATGGTGAGCCTGACCTTCATACCTTATGGTGAGCCTGACCTTCATACCTTATGGTGAGCCTGACCTTCATACCTTATGGTGAGCCTGACCTTCATACCTTATGGTGAGCCTGACCTTCATACCTTATGGTGAGCCTGACCTTCATACCTTATGGTGAGCCTGACCTTCATACCTTATGGTGAGCCTGACCTTCATACCTTATGGTGAGCCTGACCTTCATACATTATGGTGAGCCTGACCTTCGTACCTTATGGTGAGCCTGACCTTCGTACCTTCTGGTGAGCCTGACCTTCGTACCTTCTGGTGAGCCTGACCTTCGTACCTTCTGGTGAGCCTGACCTTCGTACCTTCTGGTGAGCCTGACCTTCGTACCTTCTGGTGAGCCTGACCTTCGTACCTTCTGGTGAGCCTGACCTTCGTACCTTCTGGTGAGCCTGATCTTCATACCTTATGGTGGCTTGTGTGTGGGCAGTGGGTGGAGGGAAGGAACGATTACATTTCCCCCAGATACTCATGTAAGGTTTGATTTTTATGTGGATGAGTTTGTCCTCTCATCAAAGCAAAGGCTTTTTTATGTCTTTGGAATGGATATTTGGATGACCACACATTTTTGGGGGATTTATAGACCAATATTGTGTGGGTGTGTACGTGCTAGGATTCTCCCAGAGTCGGCCCGTTGGCTACTAACTCAAGGCAGGCAGAATGAGGCCAGACAGGAGCTCCAGAGGGCAGCTGCGGTCAACAGGAGAGAGGTCCCCCAGTCATTACTCAACATGGTGATTTAACCATCCTTACTGGAATACATTTCATTTGGGGATACAGAATGTAAACATGTAAATATACATATATATATATATATATATATATATATATATATATATATGAAGTTGCATTTGTGGTGTAGATTATTTAGTTGCATCTTCTTCTAGCTGGAGGCTGAGAACACGTCTACAACGGGCAGTATGATGGACCTCTTCAAGATATCCAACCTGAGGAAACGTGCTCTCACCATGAGCTTCATCTGGTTCGTGTGACCAATGATGTAGCTAAATACAAACTCAACATCTGTTATGATCAATATTCAAAATACTGTTTAAATGCATTCATTCAGAACAATTGTAGTGCATTCCAGCATGGAGTGCATTTCTTCATGCCCCATCTTGTTTATACAAGCTGTTTTTCCCACTCTCCCTTGGGGCAGGTTTGTGACCAGCCTGGTCTACTTCGGTGTGAGTCTTAACGTGGGACAATTTGGCCTGGACATCTACCTGACCCAGTTCATCTTTGGCCTGGCAGAGATTCTTTCTCGCCTGGGCTGCTACACCCTCCTGGAGCGCCTGGGCAGGAGGCCCTGTCAGGCAGGCACTCTCTTCTTTGGTGGAGCAGCTTGTCTCCTAATTCTTGCTATTCCTGAAGGTGACTACCGAAGGCTGTTTCCAGTTATGCAAATGCTCAACCATCTACCCTATCTGTGTTTATACTGTGTAGCATTCAAATTTTTATCTTCGTCCAATTTCCCTGAACTTGGTGTAGTTGGCGTTATATTCTGAAACATACCTGTTGGTGGTACTTATTTCTGTCTTATTTTGACCCTTAGACCTTCCAGTATTGGTGACGGTCATTGCAGTGACTGGAAAGTTTGCTATAGCAGCCTCCACTATTGTCTATGTATATACTGCTGAACTCTATCCTACCGTTGTAAGGTTAGTTACGTTCCCAATGTATACTGTTTATTAGAGCAGAATAATATCCTCATTCTTCATACTGTGTATACATGTCAAAATGGCATCCACTTTTGGATACATTTATTGCAATGTCCTTCTTCATGTCGACCTTGCAGACAGAATGGTGTGGGTCTGAACTCCATGTGTGCCCGTGCGGCGGGCATCCTGGTCCCTCTGATGCATCTGCTAGGGGTGTACCACCAGGCCCTGCCCATGCTCATCTGTGGCCTCCTGCCCTTCATCGGCGGGGGGCTGTGTTTTCTACTGCCAGAGACCCTCAACACTGAGCTCCAAGACTACATAGACCCACTCGTGGAGAAGACAATGTGGGTAACCCCTCTGTGTTACACATTTTAGCTGTCTATATTTGAATTGTGAAGTATGTGAATTGAAGCAAGCACCATACTCATTGATTTGTACTTGTTGATCTTAGAACATCAGAGAGCGGGACTATTGAAAACGGACTCCATGAGGAGGAGAAACCAACTGAATTGAGGAGCTCAAAATTCTGATCACTGTCTGGTCCATACTCTCTGGAGGTGTGAGTTAGTTATTACTCTAAAATATCTCTTGTTCTTTGTAAATGATACCACCCTTTTGGGACTAATTATTTGTTTAAATGAATGAATAATACAAAATGATTGATGTTGTGTATAAAATATGGACCCATCACAATATGAATCTTGGTGATCAGGGGTGCCATATGGGGGGGGTGGATGATTCTAAGGGCCTGTGACTGAGGGGCCCTAAAAAATTATTAGAACATTAGGTTAAAAAAAATCAATATTAAATTATTAACCTATAGTCATTAATATAATATTTGATTTACAATGTACTAATAAAACTTGTGGTTTCTTTTTATTTTCTTGTTTTTGGCAAAAAGTAAACATCCAGAGATGTTTTAGCCGACATCAATACAGGCAAACTTTAGCAAGCTATTCATACTAAATCACTTGCCCCTGCCTGGTGCCAGGCCCAACAGATGCAGCTTCAGGCCCAGCAGCCCTGTCTCCCCATTCCCATACCCCTGAACCAGCCCTACTCCCAACCCAACCTCCCAAAGGAGGTGGGCAGCATTGTGTTGAATGACATGTCAATTGGCATAATTGCATGTACTGCAATGCATTGAGGACAGGAAAATGTATCTGACACAGAGGCAGCCAATATCAGAGCCTTAAAGGAAGAGATGCAGGCTCTTAGAGATGGATGGGAGTCTCTCCTGTCTGAGGCAACACTGATTGCTACGCAAATGGATGTTGCACCTCAATTTAGCAAGGAACACAGCTGCCAGAGGAAAGGGAAGAGATTCCATGATGAGACCTCTCAAGAGGAGACAGCTCAGGACAGTGCAACAACGGTGTTTCGGAACACAGTGTTTTTTTTTACTGCTATGGACACCATCATAAGTGACTTTGACACTAGGTTCCACACCAATGAAACAATTGTAGAATCATTTTCTGCTGTTCTGAAAGTTGGGCAGATTAGTGAGGATAAAGTCCCTTCTGTGTGCCAACCACTGATCATGAGGTATTCCAGAGGTCTTACACCTGAGTTTCAACATGAAGTAAGACACCTGAACACTGTATATTCTGCCACTTTCCCTCCTAACTTGTCCCCTCTTGGTCTCCTGAATGCAATTTGGAAGATGCAGCTGCAAAGCATTGTTGAAGTGTGCATTGCTTTACCTATATTTTGCACACTGCCTATGACTGTTGCTGGTGGTGAGAGAGCTTTCAGTAAGCTAAAACTGCTCAACTATTTGAGGTCCATTATGTCCCAGGACAGGCTTTGCAGTCTTGCCATGCTGTCCATTGAAAGTCTGTTAGCTAGAAAGCTGGACTTCAAGACTTGATCAGTGACTTTGCTATTAAGAAGGCCCGGCGCTGGGCTCTTGGTGAGTAAGGCTGAGCAAGAGCCAGTGATAACTGTTAAATGGCATGGATATTGGATCACTACACACATGATGCCCATAGGCTGAGAACCAGACAGAACCGGATGTATCTCAAAGTAATGGCTGGATTGCCATAAAATATGTTGTGCACAATCAAGACCCCAAGTGAAAGAAACTTATTGATTTGGTGACCACTTGACCTTTCCTCTAGCGCCACCATCAGGCCTTTTCATTTCCGTTGTATTTTCCATTTTCAGTTTCCACTTTTACAGCAGCTTATTTTCCAGTTGGTATGTAATACTTAGTTCAAAAATCTGCTGCCGATTTTATTATTTTGTTTGTTATATCATTCTATAGATGATAATGTTAATGTATTGTAGTTGCATAGGATAATGTATATTTAAGTTATTTATTTGAAGTTATTCATTAATGTTAAGAGAATTTTCCATTCAAGAATTGTACCATTAAAATTTCATTTAGACTGTAAAAGATGGCCTTTAGTACATTTCTTATAGAGGGTATCAGTCTTTGAACAAATATTGAATTCCACTGCATGCAGAATGTTGCATGCATGTCTGCAATGTGTTATATTTTCACAGCTCACTGTCAGTATATATCGTACAGTAAATATTGGACTACAAGATAGTTGCAAGCCTGCAAAAAGGTAGAGTTATTTAAAGCTTTGAATGGCTTCGATTGGGTTCTGAAGGTGTGTGGTGACAGCAATTGCACAGGGTTGGTGTGGCCTGTGGTGATGGGGCCCAAAATCCCTGGCAGCGCCCCTGTTGGTGATACCTCTCATGAACAGCAGATGGTGCCAAGTAACTTTTCAATGGGAGAAACGGTACAGAGTTTACAGTGCCTCTGGAAACTGCCCTCAAATTGCTTAGGTAATTGTTAGTGGGACTGCAGATAAATTAAAAAGTCTCAATAGCACAATGGTATACTATTGATATAAACTCAGCAAAAAAAGTTTATTTTCAGCAAACTTAACATGTGTAAATATTTGTATAAACATAACAACAATTCGACAGCTGTCTGGTCCAGCGACGGTGGGTTTGTGCCCATAGGCAACGTTGTTACCGGTGATGTCTGGTGAGGACCTGCCTTACAACAGGCCAACAAGCCCTCAGTCCATCCTCTCTCAGCCTATTGCGGACAGTCTGGGCACTGATGGAGGGATTGTGCGTTCCTGGTGTAACTCGGGCAGTTGTTGTTGCCATCCTGTACCTGTGCCGCAGGTGTGATGTTCGGCTGTACCGAACCTGTGCAGGTGTTGTTACACGTGGTCTGCCACTGCAAGGACGATCAGCTGTCCGTCCTGTCTTCCTGTAGTGCTGTCTTAGGCGTCTCACAGTATGAACATTGTAATTTATTGCCATGGGTACATCTGCAGTCCTCATGCCTCCTTGCAGCATGCCTAAGGCACGTTCACACAGATGAGCAGGGACCCTGGGCATCTTTCTTTTGGTGTTTTTCAGAGGCAGTAGAAAGGCCTCTAGTGTCCTAAGTTTTCTTAACTGTGACCTTAATTGCCTACCGTCTGAAAGCTGTTAGTGTCTTAACGACCGTTCCACAGGTGCATGTTAATGAATTGGTTATGGTTCATTGAACAAGCATGGGAAACAGTGTTTAAACCCTTTACAATGAAGTTATTTAGATTTTTACGAATTATCTTTGAAAGACAGGGTCCTGAAAAGGGGATGTTTCATTGCTGGGTTTATTAACTCTGTAGCCATATGAACTTGAAACCATTATTTTTGGTAGACACTGAACAGATAAACCTGGATCCTGATGTCCTGCATGTCACTTAGGGCCCATTATATCCTGTTTTATACATTTTCGTTCCATGCACACGGGTGAACAATGTGAGAAGCGCCACCTATATATGGACAGTAATTGCATGTCTGGAGAGTTGTGGAGGTGCAGTCACAGCAGACAAAACCTGTCGCAACTCTTTTTATAATGCTTCCATAATTGTCATGGGAAGTGAAGAAAAGACCCCAGGGCTTTCTGGGGTCAACGGAAGGTGAACTGTGACAAGTAGAGACGAAATGGGAATTCATGAACCTACCTTTGAAAATAGTGTCCTGGATCTGTACAAATAGATGTGGATATTTTAATCAGCAAAATCCTACAAAAATTACTTTGACGTTTCTCCTCTTCCTTGGCTTCCTCTCATAAAAACAAGGAAGGAAAATAAATATCATTAAAGAACTGAAATGGCAGGGGAAATTTTAATTGAGGGCCCCTGGCTCTGTCTGATTCAAAGCAAATGATTGGGGGACTTTTGCAAATGCATATGAGCTGATGTTAACAATGGTGCATGTAGATGAGCCCCTTTTCAGAGACACATGTTTGAATGGACAAAAAATGTGTTGCAGTTATAAAACCTTTTGAGATGGGTCACATTTTTTCTGATTGTGAAATTGTTTAAAATGGCATTTCTCTGGAAATATCAATCTGCATAACGTAATATCATTAATGATAAGCAAGCGTTCAAAACGCTTGCTCATGAAATATGAAACGCTCATGAAATATTTATTTTAATGGTTTTTAATATGAATAGGCTAAATTGGATTTTTAAAGATCCATCATAAGACATTTGCATGCGCTATATTCAGAAAAACAGTTCGCTCCTGACGCCACTCATTGCGTGTGCTCGTTGCTACTCAACATTTTGAAAAAGCACCGCGAGCTAAAAGGTTTAGAACAATCCGGAATCATTGGTTCCTCCATACCATAGCATTAACCATAACCCTTACCTAACCATAACCTTAAACCATTTTTGTATTTCAACTTTAAAGGGATAGGGACGTCCAAAGGATCCACAATAACAAAGACAGAGCCAAGATGGTCGAGTGCGCGGTGCGCATCTGAGGTC
Source organism: Oncorhynchus gorbuscha (assembly GCF_021184085.1). Taxonomy (NCBI): domain Eukaryota; kingdom Metazoa; phylum Chordata; class Actinopteri; order Salmoniformes; family Salmonidae; genus Oncorhynchus; species Oncorhynchus gorbuscha. The sequence goes on along the minus strand of NC_060187.1, from coordinate 66,403,161 downwards.
ATAGAACTGTCTGAAACGCACGGAGTTTTGTCATGTTTTCTTCGAGTAACTGGCGCTCTTTTTCACTTCTGCTCGCAAGAAGATAAGAATCATAACCAACACTAGTGTCAAAACGCATAACTGGCTGTTTTACGCAGAGTATAAAAAAGAACTTGGCTAATGGAGAGAATGGAAATCTCAACCATCCCTTTTATCAAGATGAAAACTCTCGATATATAGCCAGGTAAGACCAATCTTTTTCCCCTTGTTAAGTTGTTAAATTGGCTAAATTATATTAGTCGGGCTAGTTTCGTGACTACTACTGTAGTTTGGTGGTCCTCTTGATACAGTACCTAATTTCTCTGACAACAAATAACTATTTAATGCTAAACGTATTAATACTTTATTTCAATGTAATAAATAATTGACAGCAACTTATATTGCATATTTATTCATGATTTATATAATAACAAGAATATCTACAGCTTGTCATTAGAAACACATGTGGTGTTCTGTTATTACATAATACAAACTGCTCACCCATTAGGCTTACAAAATGTAGGTAGTTATTTTATTTGCAAGTGAAATTAAAAACACGAGTACATTTCGTTTTCATTATGATGTTAAGCCAGTAATATGTTGTTGTAGTTATTGTACAATAGGATGCCATTTTACAATGTTATTGTCTAGACACCCCCATTTATCCTGCCTTTTCTGTCATGTATTTTTTTTAAACTAGGCAAGTCAGTTAATAAGAAGAAATTCTTATTTACAATGACGGCCAACACCGGCCAAACTCAGACGACGCTGGGCCAATTGTGCGCCGCCCTATGGCACCAATCACGGCCATTTATGATACAGTTTGCTCATCAAATATCTTCTGCAATGACCACATTCGTTAACGTGATTGCCTGCACGAAAATCCAATTTACTCGTGATTCTGGCGTCTTATTTTATTTTCTCATTATATGTGTATTTGCTCACACAGCCACATAGAGACATTAGAAACACGTAGAGTTAACATAATCAGAATATCTCCATACTCCGTAACTTGTTTGGTAAGATCAGACGTTTTTGATTTAAATTGCAATTGACAGTTTGCCCTGTAACGTCTGCTTCCAACTCACACTCTCAAACACGTAGATCCCCTGAATGCAGCTCACTCTCCACATCACAATCACCTGAATTCTAATCACCTGTATGTCATTATCATACACTATTTAGTTCAGTTCTTTGCACCCCATCACTGTGAGGTATTGTTTGTTTTGTGACACGCTCTGTTTTTCCCGTGATTTACTCCTCCCGTGTATGATCGTTTTTGCCTGCCTCACTAACGACGACTTTTGCATATTCCCTGCCTGTACCTTAGCCTGTCGGATTTCCTGTTATCAACCTATTGCCTGATCTCCCGGATACTAGCCTTTTCCCTGCCTGTACTGTTGCCTTGTTGGACCCCCTGTGTATGACCTTCTGCCTGCCCCTGGACCCAGCTACCTGCCTCCTCCTGTGGTCCTTTGCAATAAACACCTGCTGCGCCCTGCACTTGAAACCAGCTCTCTGTCTCCCCTGGTGTTCATTACATAACCCTTTTGGATTTGTTACAATATCAATTGATATAGCATAGGTATTGTCTTCCTCCTTTCACTTAAATTGGAGGAAAATCATCATCACCTTCACCACTTTTACACACAGAGCATGTTTTCACTATATGGTCGTTCCTTTCGGTCATGACAGGTGAGCACATTCTACAGTGTCTGTGTTCTTGCCAACAGATCAACTGCTCTGATATCCATTTTTCAAGATTTATCTTTTAAATATGTGCGACTTAATTACCACCATGAGGATGTTAGATAGCAGATAGACTTAACAAAGGGAATGAATGATTACGGGAATAGGAATATTAGTTGTATTAATTAGGTAGGCCAGCTAAAATATTTAAATCTCCACAAAGAGCTTTGAATAACTAGGACACGGTTAGAGGCTCTTTCCCCGTCTTTCCCTCTCTCTCGCTCCCCTCTCTTTCTCTCGCGTTCTCTCTCCCCCTCTCACTCATTTGATGTCTGACACGATGTTCTTGGTAGGAGCAGCCAATGAAATGTGGATTCCTTCATTCAGGGAGCAGAAGGAGTTTAACTGAGAATTAGGGATAACTAATGGCTGCTTCTAGCCAAGCTGTAAAATGTATTCCCTTGCCACAAGGCTAATAGGCTACACAGGGGATGGAACACGCAGGGACAGAGTAGAGAATTCCTCTTGGAATTATTATGAAGATTCTGACTTACATGTTAACTGTTCTCTAGGTGGTCTTAATTGGCTTTGGTGCCAATCACTCTTTTGAACCTGAACAACTGTTGACCTCAGTGTTTTACCTTTTCCTTGATACCCAACTGCACTCCAGGTGCCCTTCAGGTTTTCCCCTCCACCCCAGGCAGGCCTGTAACCGCCATGATGAGCAGCTCCTCCAGCCCAGCTGAATTCTACAAGGACAGCACCTCCCTCCTGTCCATAGACTCCAGTCTCTTCTACAGCGAGCCCCCTCCTGTCTGTGGCGACCCACTGGATGTCTTCACCATCAATGTGGGTGGAAGCCGCTACGTTCTCTCCCAGGAGCTGCTGGCATCTCACCCAGAAACCCGGCTGGGCAAGCTGGCCCTGTCCAAACGGGACTCTGCCCTAGAGCTCTGCGACGACACTGACTTCCTGGAGAATGAGTTCTTCTTCGACCGCAACTCACAGACCTTCCAGTATGTGATAAACTTCTACCGCACAGGCCACCTGCATGTCAGGGAGGAGCTTTGCGTGCTCTCCTTCCTCCAGGAGATTGAGTACTGGGGCATCGACGAGCTCTGCATCGATCCCTGCTGCCGGGGACGCTACTACCGCCGCAAGGAGCTCAAGGAGAGCCTGGACATGCGGAACGATGCTGAGGCTGACGAAAGCCAGGACGAAGACTTCAACGACGCCGCATGCCCAGATCTCCGCCGGCGCCTGTGGGACCTGCTGGAGAAGCCAGAGTCTTCACGAGCGGCACGCGCCTTCGGCACGCTGTCAATCATCTTCGTGGCGGTATCCATTGTCAACATTGTGCTCATCTCGCTGGACCTGGGGGATGTGGATGGGAACGGCATCGGTGACGAGAGTGGGGGCAGTGACGGGGGTACACCTGTCTTCGTGGATGCACTGGAATATGTGTGCGTGGTGTGGTTCACTGGCGAGCTGGTGCTACGCTTCATCTGCGTACGCGACAAGTGCCGCTTCACCCGTAGCGTTCCCAATGTGATCGACCTGCTAGCCATCCTGCCCTTCTATGTGACTCTGGCAGTTGAGATTCTGCACGGTGGCTCTACAGAGCTGGAGAACATGGGACGCGTGGTGCAGTTGCTCAGGCTCATGAGGTCCCTGCGCATGCTCAAACTGGGACGCCACTCCACAGGTAATGTAGTCATCTATCTATACATACTATCAAGGTAAGACCCAAGTGCAGACTATGTGAAGTAACAATGTTTGACAACAGGGGCAGGCAAACAACAGGTCAAGGCATACCTGGGGTGGATAATCCAGAGTAGGAGCAAAGGTACAGGATGGCAGGCAGAGTCAGGGTCAGGCAGAGTGGTCAGGCGGGCAGGTACAGGGTCAGGTGGGCAGGTACAGGGTCAGGACAGGCAAGGGTCAAAATCCACGAGGGCGAGAAAAAGAGAGGCTGAGAAAAGACAGGAGCTGACAGGACGAGCGCTGGTAAACTTGACAAACTAGACGAACTGGCAACAGACAAACAGAAAACACAGGTATAAGTACACAGGGGATAATGGGGAATATGGGCGACACCTGGAGGGGGGTGGAGTCAAGCACAAGGACAGGTGAAACCGATCAGGGCGTGACACATACAGTATAATTATTTGTAGTAGTCACCTGGAATGCATTTCAATTAACAGGTGTGCATTGTTCAAAGTTAATTTGTAGAATTTCTTACCTTCTTAATGCGTTTGAGCCAATCAGTTGTGTTGGGACAAGGTAGGGGTGGTATACAGAAGGTATCCCAATTTGGTAAAAGACCAAGTCGAAATGGCAAGAACAGCTCAAATAGGCAAATAAAATGACAGTCAGTCAATCATTACTTTAGGACATGAAGATCAGTCAATCTGGAAAATTTCAAGAACTCAAGTGCAGTCGCAAAAAAACATCATGCCCTATGATGGAGAACCACCACAGGAAAAGGAAGACCCAGAGTTACCTCTGCTGCAGAGGATAAGTTCATTAGAGTTACCAGCCTCAGAAATTGCAGCCCAAATAAATGCTTCACAGAGAACTAAATAGCAAGAGTGAGAAAGGGAACGATGACAGGCTAGGAGAAGGAGAAAAAAATATTCATTCATATTTCACAAATTTCCTCAGGGGATTGAGAAAGGGGGGCCTGACAGGTGAATGTTCCTGAGTCCAGTTGTGTGTGTCTGTGTAAATGTGCATCCGTGCGCATGAATGGCTTGGATGTTGCGGATTTTGGCGAGGGATTGTGACATATTCCCTCTAGTATGCTACTTCAACAAATTGGTAAGTATAGCATCAGGAAAAGAAAGAGAGAAAAATAGATTTCTCCCTCTGGGTGATGGCAATTAATAAAACAGATGCTTTTAGGGGAAAAGTGTGGATTTACAGGGCATGTTCTCCACTTTGTCTACATGCTGGTACATCTTGATATCCTTGAGGAGTCTATGACATTTGCTCAGTTTAAGTCCCATGATCTGTCTAAAGTGACTTTAGTCAAACTATAAAAGCAGGAGTGTTCTTGGCATGTGTGTGACAATATGTCTGTAACAATATCCTGAACAAAGCTGCATCCCGATAACTGTATCATTTTTCAAACAAAGATAAGTTTGCTCTACAGACCGCTAGAGGAAAAAAACTACAGCCTCCTTTTTATACTTATCTCCTATTTGAATATAATATCACTCTTTCCTCTGCTCCTGAAGCTCTCTGGACACAGCACTCAGGGTGTCTTTCTAATCTGATTAGATAAAGGGAAAAAAAGATCAGGCAAAAGCAATATGAAAACAGATACCTGAAGCTCAGAGAGATGGTAAAACTGGCGTTGTCCTTGAGACTGTGTTATTATTATGAACCCTCCTTGTTTGTGCTCTTGGAAAGCACCCATATAATCTAATAAAGGACCCAGCTAGCACACAACGTTCTGAGAACCATATGTTTCTTAGAGCTTGGTGAGAGCGTGGTTGTCCTATGGTTGTTTTGCATACAACCTTCCCACATACTTCTTGGAATGGTGCAGGATAGTTGCTTGACTTTGTAACATTCTCAGCACATTTAAGGAACTTGACAAGTAAAATTGCTTCAACAAAACGTGTCCTAAATGTTCAAACATGGTTACATTTCATTTAAATTTTGGTAATGTTCTAAGAATGCTCTCCAACTCGTTTGAAATTGGGAATGTTCTCAAATAGTTCAGAGAATGTTAAGAAATGTCAGAACTTCAGCATAACGTTTCCTTTAGGTTTTCTCATGGTTCTATTTAAAGTCATATTCTCACATTGTTTCCCGAGAACGTTAAGATACAACGTTCTTCAGTGAGAATTTCAGTAGTTCAGCATAATGTTTCCTATAGGTTTCCTCATGATTCTATTTAGTCATGTTCTCAAATTGTTCTGAGAACATTATGAAAACTTCCATAAAACCACAAGAAAACTTCAGTAATGTTCAGAGAACATTTTAGGAATGTGAATGAAAAATATATACATTCTGTTCTCAGCATCAACAAAACTCACTATCATCCATCTTGTTAAGTGTTCCTTTAAAATGTTTGAATAGACTATAATAAACAGCTTTGTATGAGCAGTGGCACAATGGACTAATTCCATGGATAGAGAACAGATGAGCATAGGTATGAATCTTACTGACGTTGTGCAATAAAAATGTTTTTTATTTGTTTAATGATTAATGCCTAAGCAGATAAATGTCCATGTGTCCTATCTGTGCTTGGAGTTCAACATCGTTAATCCAAACTAAGCTTGCAGTGTTAAGGCTTACTGAAACATGTTCTCAGAACATGATTTAATTACCTTCAAATAACCTATAAATAGTCAAACGTTCTCAGAACCTACCTAAAAATGTACCCAGAACAGGCAAAATGTTCACTTCTGTTCTCAGAACCTACCTAAAAATGTACCCAGAACAGGCAAAATGTTCACTTCTGTTCTCAGAACGTTTAATAAACGTTCAGTTTTACCGCTCAGGAAACTTACGGCTTCATTTCCAGAACCAATGGAAACCAAAAACGGGCTATCCCACAACTTCCAAAGAACCAAATGTGCTAGCTAGGTCTCATTTTGATCCCATATAGTTTCACAATAGTGTTTCAGTTGATCAAATCAAATGTTATTGGTCACATACACATGGTTAGCAGATGTTAATGCAAGTGTAGCAAAATGCTTGTGCTTCTAGTTCCGACAGTGTAGTAATATCTAACAAGTAATCTAACAATTTCACAACAACAACCTTATACACACAAATGTAAAGGGATGAATAGAATATTTACATATACATTTATGGATGAGCGATGTTGTGTGGCATAGGCAAGATGCAGTAGATGGTATAGAATAAAGTATATACATGAGATGAGTAATGTAGGATAAGTAAACATAATTAAAGTGGCGTCATTTAAAGTGACTAGTGATTACCATTAAAGTACTTGGTAAACTTCACCCAATATCTATATTCTACTTGAGGAGCTTTGAGAGCTTTTCAAGCAATCTCAGCGTGTGAATAGTCCTACCACCTGCTCAATCTCAGCGTGTGAATAGTCCTACCACCTGCTCAATCTCAGCGTGTGAATAGTCCTACCACCTGCTCAATCTCAGCGTGTGAATAGTCCTACCACCTGCTCAATCTCAGCGTGTGAATAGTCCTACCACCTGCTCAATCTCAGCGTGTGAATAGTCCTACCACCTGCTCAATCTCAGCGTGTGAATAGTCCTACCACCTGCTCAATCTCAGCGTGTGAATAGTCCTACCACCTGCTCAATCTCAGCGTGTGAATAGTCCTACCACCTGCTCAATCTCAGCCTGTGAATAGTCCTACCACCTGCTCAATCTCAGCGTGTGAATAGTCCTACCACCTGCTCAATCTCAGCCTGTGAATAGTCCTACCGCCTGCTCAATCTCAGCCTGTGAATAGTCCTACCGCCTGCTCAATCTCAGCGTGTGAATAGTCCTACCGCCTGCTCAATCTCAGCGTGTGAATAGTCCTACCACCTGCTCAATCTCAGCGTGTGAATAGTCCTACCACCTGCTCAATCTCAGCGTGTGAATAGTCCTACCACCTGCTCAATCTCAGCGTGTGAATAGTCCTACCACCTGCTCATTCTCAGTGTGTGAATAGTCCTACCACCTGCTCAATCTCAGTGTGAATAGTTCTACCACCTGCTCAATCTCAGCGCGTGAATAGTCCTACCACCTGCTCAATCTCAGTGTGAATAGTCCTACCACCTGCTCAATCTCAGTGTGAATATTCCTACCATCTGCTCAATCTCAGTGTGAATAGTCCTACCACCTGCTCAATCTCAGTGTGAATAGTCCTACCACCTGCTCAATCTCAGCGTGTGAATAGTCCTACCACCTGCTCAATCTCAGCCTGTGAATAGTCCTACCGCCTGCTCAATCTCAGCCTGTGAATAGTCCTACCGCCTGCTCAATCTCAGCGTGTGAATAGTCCTACCACCTGCTCAATCTCAGCGTGTGAATAGTCCTACCACCTGCTCAATCTCAGCGTGTGAATAGTCCTACCACCTGCTCAATCTCAGCATGTGAATAGTCCTACCACCTGCTCAATCTCAGCGTGTGAATAGTCCTACCACCTGCTCAATCTCAGCGTGTGAATAGTCCTACCACCTGCTCAATCTCAGCATGTGAGTAGTCCTACCACCTGCTCAATCTCAGCGTTGGAATAGTCCTACCACCTGCTTAATCTCAACGTGTGAATAGTCCTACCACCTGCTTAATCTCAGCGTGTGAATAGTCCTACCACCTGCTCAATCTCAGTGTGAATAGTCCTACCACCTGCTCAATCTCAGCGTGTGAATAGTCCTACCACCTGCTCAATCTCAGCGTGTGAATAGTCCTACCACCTGCTCAATCTCAGTGTGAATAGTCCTACCACCTGCTCAATCTCAGTGTGAATAGTCCTACCACCTGCTCAATCTCAGCATGTGAATAGTCCTACCATCTGCTTAATCTCAGCGTGTGAATAGTCCTACCACCTGCCCAATCTCAGCGTGTGAATAGTCCTACCACCTGCTCAATCTCAGCGTGTGAATAGTCCTACCACCTGCTCATTCTCAGTGTGTGAATAGTCCTACCACCTGCTCAATCTCAGTGTGAATAGTCCTACCACCTGCTCATTCTCAGCGTGTGAATAGTCCTACCACCTGCTCAATCTCAGTGTGTGAATAGTCCTACCACCTGCTCAATCTCAGTGTGAATAGTCCTACCACCTGCTCAATCTCAGCGTGTGAATAGTCCTACCACCTGCTTAATCTCAGCGTGTGAATAGTCCAACCACCTGCTCAATCTCAGCGTGTGAATAGTTCTACCACCTGCTCAATCTCAGCGTGTGAATAGTTCTACCACCTGATTAATCTCAGCGTGTGAATAGTTCTACCACCTGCTCAATCTCAGCGCGTGAATAGTCCTACCACCTGCTCAATCTCAGTGTGAATAGTCCTACCACCTGCTCAATCTCAGTGTGAATATTCCTACCATCTGCTCAATCTCAGTGTGAATAGTCCTACCACCTGCTCAATCTCAGTGTGAATAGTCCTACCACCTGCTCAATCTCAGCATGTGAATAGTCCTACCACCTGCTCAATCTCAGCGTGTGAATAGTCCTACCACCTGCTCAATCTCAGTGTGAATAGTCCTACCACCTGCTCAATCTCAGCCTGTGAATAGTTCTACCAACCGCTTAATCTCAGCGTGTGAATAGTCCTACCACCTGCTCAATCTCAGCGTGTGAATAGTTCTACCACCTGCTCAGTTGTGTATATTTACAGTTTTTGCACTTGTTTTAACTGCCAGCTTGCTGTTAAACTTTCCCCACTAAACTCAGTCATTGAGTTTCGCACATCAACACTTGTTGTTGTTTACATTAGCTGTTTGTGGAATACAGTGTATAAATTGGATAGATGCACTACAGTACCTTCATGTTAGGCAAGTGAGTATTAAGACTGATTTAAGAGTTAATTATTCAGGTAAATTATTTTGCATACCATCAAAAGTGTACACTTTCAGCATGGTCTTCCTACAGATGGCATCATTTTAATGCGTCAGTGCAGACAGCCGTCGGACTATCTAACGTTAGACAATGCACTTTCAGGTGTACGACCTGAAGAAGTAATCTGTCATTTAATCTCCTTTTCAAGATGTAAAATTAACCCCAGCCCCCGCTGTATCCCTGTATCTCCCAGGCCTCAAGTCCCTGGGCCTGACCATTGCCCAGTGCTACGAGGAGGTGGGTCTCCTGCTCCTCTTCCTCTCCGTGGGCATCTCCATCTTCGCCATGGTGGAGTTTGCCCTGGAGCATGACATCCCCGGTACCTCCTTCAGCAGCGTGCCGTGTGCCTGGTGGTGGGCCACCACCTCCATGACCACCGTGGGCTACGGAGACATCCGCCCAGACACCACCCTGGGCAAGGTGCTGGCCTTTCTCTGCATCTTGTCTGGAATCCTCATCTTGGCACTGCCCATTGCTATCATCAACGACCGCTTCTCTGCCTGCTACTTCACTCTCAAGATGAAGGAGGCGGCGCTGCGGCACGGGGAGGCGCTCAAGAGGCTGGCGCGGGGTTCGCTGGGTGACTCTGAGGTGGGTGGGGCAGCAAGGGGAGGAGGGGTGAACCTGAGAGATGTTTACGCCAGGAGTGTGACGGAGATGCTGAAGCTGCAGGGGAGGGAGAGGGCCAGCACACGGAGTAGTGGAGGGGGTGAGCTCTGGTGGTAGTGTGGAAGACGGACCACAAGGGCAGCTGTGGAGAAAAAGCTATGGAAAAAGTTAAGTCAATTGGGTTAAAGAAGGAATCTGCAGTTGGGGGAAACAACACTATTGGCTGCTCCACCACTGTTGTTTTTGTTGCTGAGCAGAGGAGCATCGCGAATCGTGGTAAATATTTTAATCGGTTCATACTGTGCTCTTTTATCGCACGTGCAATGATGTCAGAGGGGGAAAAACATTGGAAGCGGACGTGGTTGTTTCACCATTAAGGATTCCAGCTTTAGGAATACCATCAGAATATGACAACAGTGTGTACAATGTATAGGACATATCTAAAGGATGATGGAGGGACAATTACTTAAATGTCACCTGAAAGATTTGCCACAACTTTCATGTCTAACCTTTTTCGGTGTTGTGTTCTCTGACACAACTGTTGCATGTTCTGTCTCCTCTGTATGACACATCACCATCATCATTTATCACTCCAGTGTTAATCTGCAAAATTGTAATTATTCGCCTACCTCCTCATGCCTTTTGCACACAATGTATACAGACTATTTTTTTCTACTGTGTTATTGACTTGTTTATTGTTTACTCCATGTGTAACTGTGTTGTTGTCTGTTCACACTGCTATGCTTTATCTTGGCCAGGTCGCAGTTGTAAATGAGAACTTGTTCTCAACTAGCCTACCTGGTTGAATAAAGGTGAAATAAAAAATAAAAAAATGTAAGTGTCACATAGACGGGATGTACAGTATAGACTGAATTATAGACTGAATTATAGACTGAATTATATTGTGTTTGATATTTCAAAACTTCTCTCCACTGAAAGATGCAGTATGTTGTGGTGTATAGAAAAACATGATTTCATTGGAGAACAATAAACAGATTGGACTTCTTCTTCACCCCGGTCTCTTTTACCTGCGGGGTCACTGTGAAATACCTTAAGGGCGCTGGGAGGAGGAGTCTCCGAGTCAAGTCTGTATGCAGAGCACACACAAATATCCTGAACTGGTTAAAGTCATTCCACAGGGTAGGTTTAACAGAGCAAATGAAATGTGGCCATACTTTATCAATCATTTAACATCAGTTATACTATTGAGGCCTGTATAGCATTTTGGAGGGCATCAAACGCTATTGTTTGAACTAAATATAGGCAAATATAGGCTGAGGGTTTCAAGCTGTGATTGATTTCAAATGGAATTTTGATAATAATATAATTACAATATATGTTGGATTCAGGTCTGTGGAGATCTTCACAATTGCTGTAATAATCTGTGCAGAATCTCAAAAAGCTCTGACCACTTGCACCATGTATTTAAATCATCTCAATTGCAATCCAGGTCATTTGGTTGTGTTAGTATATGAAGTACAGTGATAACACGTTAAGTTGTTGTATAAATGAATAAACAAACTATCTTGTATTCTCATTTGAACGTTGTTGTGCTTTTAAATGGTTGAAAGCACAGTGATAACACATTTTGGTGACAACAAAACCAAAAATCTGACATTTGATTTTCCATTGGAATTTGGTTGTGCTTTTAGAAGGAGTGAAAGCCATGTAAGGGAATCATTGTGATATGTATATATATATATATATATACCACATATTTATATATATACCACATTAGGGATTCAACAAACTTTTGGTTATATTTCTGAGTGGGTGAAAATGGGTTGTTATCTCATTGATCAACGTATCAACCAAATATTACGGAATTAAGTGGTGTGCCCAGTGGGAAGAGACTGTTCCATCTCCATAACACAATCCAACCTGCCCTCAGAGTAGAATGTTTTCTCTATGTAGCACTAAAACAACATGTTTTTCTCACATTTATCCCCTGCAGTCACCTATAAATACTGTAAATGATATACTGTACATACATACGGATTATACTGTATTTAATCATGTAGGGAAAATATTTCCAGACCATGGGATTATTATCCTATTCCAAACCTCACCTTCAGCCTTCTCCGAAACTGAAGTACTTTTTCCGAACATTCTCAAGAAAGTATTGTTTTTACTCCTGACAGTCACAGATTCCCTTACATGGCTATTGGGCCACAGGGCCAGCCCCTTATCTCTTGGACATGTAGGAGTCCCTGATATTATGGGCATCCTGCACAGATGTCAATGCATTATGGGCCAGTCAACATATGAGGACAGTCTAAATATTAATTAGCAGTCTGAGACATTGGGCATACAGCACTGAAGTAGTGATGAATGTTTCATTAAATGGAATAGAGTGGACTGCGTGCATATTGTAAATCTACATGGTATGGGAGCCGTTTTGAGATATGATGTATAAGAAAATTGATTTACAGTGAACCCTTTCCCAACCATTTCTGGCCAAACAAACAAAATCGCGGTAGTTCACAGCAGTAGTTCACAGCAGTAGTTCATAGCAGTAGTTCACAGCAGTAGGTCTCAATTGGCAGACCACATTTTTCAATGTGACCCCCACAATAAATATCAGACTTGCCTGTGCTAATGTTTTTCACAGATGAAACAAAATGATACAAATGACTTTGCTCGTGATGCACGCCTCTCAAACAGCCTGAGAAACAAGTTAGGATACAGATCCCATTTCAGTTATTCTCTGACTGGCACTAGTGCTTCTAATTCAAAAATCCCATGTGCATTCCACATGTCATGTTTAGCCTATAATTGACTGTTACATTTATTTTCAATAATAGGAAAAGTTTCAAGGCACATCTGAGAGTTCCTGGAGGCACACCAGTGGGCTGCGGTATACCGGTTGGGAACCACCTGTCTAGACGAGGGAATCAAGGACAATAAATCCACATCCATCTCCAGAGTGCATCTCAGTACACTCATTCAATGTTTTTGGAGGGATTGTATCATTTATACAATGTTTTATCCTCTGTATTTGTATTTGGGGAATAAATGACAAATAGAACTGGCATCAACCCCAGGAAAACGTTTTGTGTTGGCAGGAGAGTAATCAACATGAGAGTGATAATAGTCCTTTTAATGCTGCATCAGAAGAGCCCCGTTTGAACAGGCCCTGTGAGTTTTCATAAAACACACATGAAGCTCAAATAATAAGGGAGTCAATCAGACAGAGCGCACCAATCAGCCTGCTCTCTGGTGAGGCTATAGGAATAGAATTCATTAGCATGTGTTTGATCTACAGGGATGAGAGCACTATCCATGTCCCAGCTGGATAAGTACTCCCAAACCTCTGGAGAAAACATACACACACAGTCAGGCAAGCTAATTAGTAGTGTGTGTGTGTGTGTGTGTGTGTGTGTGTGTGTGTGTGTGTGTGTGTGTGTGTGTGTGTGTGTGTGTGTGTGTGTGTGTGTGTGTGTGTGTGCGTGCGTGCGTGCGTGCGTGCGTGCGTGTGTGCGTGTTGAACTATCCTTGTGGGCCCTGAAAAATCCTATTCTAGGCTTAGGGTTACAATTAGGGTTAGGTATAGTTTTAGGATTAGGGGTTTAGGTTAGTATTGGGTTTAAGGTTAGTGTTATAGTTAGGTTAAGGGTTCATTTGAGGGAAAATAAGATTTGGATTGGAATCAGTTATTTGGTCCCCACAAGGATACCGAAACAAAACTGTGTGTGTGTGCGTGCTTGTGTGTGTGTGTGATAGAGAGAGAAAGACAGTTAAGAGAAGGGAGAGATCAGAGAGAGAGACTGAGGAGAGAGTGTGTGTGTTGACAGTGATCAGACACCATCCGGACCAGGCATCTCATAACAGTTTTTCCTTCAGATGATACAAATGGGTTGAACTGTTTATTTCACTGCATCCTTTTCCTGGATTATTTTTAGAGGATAAATCTCTTGGGTTTTACAAACAGCCCCAGTACAAGTTACTTACACTAAACAGACATACCGATGTTACCTTTTCAGAAGAGTAACTATCAAACATAGGCAATAACCACTGTATTGTTTCTCATACAGGATGGTAATAGAGAGGAGAATACAAACTGTTTTAGTTTGAATGCTAGTTGTGTCTAAGTACTTGGACCCCAAACTCAATTCCTACTTCATGGCTCTGGAAGTATATTCACTTTGCTAACAGTTCTATCCCTGGGGTAAATATTTCTGCCTGAGGGAAATGGCAGCATCCAGCAGCCTTGCAGCTGTGGTTAACATACAACAGGTTTAGTCAGGACAAATTGATAGAGAATATAGTTTACATTACTGCAATATCATACTTTCTTGTTAAAATCTATGTGAAATGTATGTCGAGATGTTTAAGTTTCTATAAAAAAGATTCCATTTAATAAACAACCCTGCTTTCTCTGATTTTATAATAATATAATAATAATAATAATATATATAATAATAATAATAATAATAATAATATAATAATAATAATATATTTTACATTTTTCCCTGTATATCTCTGCCATCTTCTCTCTCACTCAGAAGACTTACTTTCCTGACCATCTTCTCTCTCACTCGTTCTTACTATTTTAAGATGACCGTAGAGTGGTTCAAGGAAGGATATTGCCGCTTGGACAGGCAGAAGGACATGTGCTGGGCTATGTAGTACATCTTCTTTTAGGGGTATGGGGAGAAAGAGACATGAGAAGAGATTGACCAGTAATTTCTGGTAGTATTTCACAAATAGGTCAGAGTAGCAAGAGGACAGATGTGAGTATTCAGTGTGTGAGATCAATAGGATATTTATGTTTTACCCAAATGTTCCCCCTTTCCTCCCTCCCATTCATCTCTCATTTTGCTGTACTAAAGCCCTGTCGGAAATAGGACACACCGTCTACTGTAGGTGAGTAAAGTACCAATGCTAAAGAAAAAGGGCTTTGTTACTCCGTTGTTTATGACCTGTGTTGTCATTTACAGTATAAAACTGTATTCTTTTCTTGCCACTCTTCTACAATGGAATGGTTCAAAAATAAACATATCCAGGTGTTAGAATGGCCAAGTCAAAGTCGAGACCTGAATCCAATCGAGAATCTGTGGAAAGAACTGAAAACTGCTGTTTCAGTCTCTCAATGTGCAAAACTGATAGAGACATACCCCAAGTGACTTACAGCTGTAATCGCAGCAAAAGGTGGCGCTACAAAGTATTAACTTAAGGGGGCTGAATAATTTTGCACGTCCACTTTTTCAGTTTTGATTTGTTAAAAATGTTTGAAATATCCAATAAATGTCGTTCCACTTCATGATTGTGTCCCACTTGTTGTTGATTCTTCACAAAAAATACAGTTTTATATCTTTATGTTTGAAGCCTGAAATGTGGCAAAAGGTCGCAAAGTTCAAGGGGGCCGAATACTTTCGCAAGGCACTGTATAAACATTGTTGACATTGGCAACCAACTATGCCATCAATGTCATTTGAAGCGGTTCGGGATTGCAACTTCATGGCTAGCAGAGAGCCTCAATCCGAAGCAGGATGGTGCAGAAGTCAAAATGAGGGCCAGGCATTCCCAGGACAGAGAGAGAACAAAACACGCCATGAGGCAAAAACACTGCTGAGCCACTCAGGGAGAGAACACCGGGCCAAGATCACTGAAGGTTATGGAGAAACTAAGCTATAGCTTCAAAACTATCCTCATGTTCTAATCGTATGGTTATAAAAGAATGGACTTGCAGAACCCAGCTCTTGCAATACAGAGCCTGTTGCTTGTTGCTGGGGGTATTTCAAGTGCCTCGTGTGTGTAGATATCTGGTCCTCCCCCATCGCTGAGGCCCTGAGCACAAGTCTTTCATCCCAAACTTCAAACGTAGTCTCATTAAACCCTTACGTCACACAGTCCTCAAGGAAGAACAGTGCCCATTTTGGAAGCAGAATAGAGAATCGATCCCCCCTTGCTTTCCAGGGTCCCATAGTTCATTAGTATCGGCAGTCTACTATCACGGTAAGTCTTTTGTAATGTCTTTAGTAGAGTTACAGTGCCATGTTCTATACATGGTCAGCAAACGTCTTGTTAAGATGATGATCTCTGATTGTTATAATCAGTGTTCAACCATTTGGAAGTGGTCTGACAAGCTGCATGGACTTGGGGGTTCTATTACAACAGTCAATTGTAAGTATTCTTAGAATGAGTTAACTGCTATTCAGTACTGAGGTTATAAGTAGTGGTCTACATTGACGTGGTGCATGGAGAGAAAGGCATGCAGCAGTAGTGTGTTCCCCTCAAGCTGCACCCACCTGTCTGACCTCTGAAACCAACAGGGAATAATATCCTTTGCTTTGTCCTTGGAAGAAAACACCCCTTCTGTCTAATTTAACTGGGTTAATGATCTATCCCAAAATGGGAACACTAGCACTTAGAATTTTATACCTCCCCCATTTCCCCTAACAAAGCCTACAGTAACTCTCAAATGATAATAAATTGGTCTGATATCACTGGCGCAGTGTTTGCTTTAGACTTCTGGTATATTATTCATGGGGTTGTTATTGTTCATTTGCAATGTTTCTGTTTGGTTCACTTCTTTCATTTATCCTGGTTCCAACGTAAATGTAGTGACCACCTATGCTGAAAGACAAAATACGTAATTATACTGAGACAAAAACCATAAAACGCCATATGCAACAATTTCAACGATTAGGCCCTAATCTATGGATTTCACATGACAGGGGCGCAGCCATGGGTGGGCCTGGGAGGGTCCCCCCACTGTGGAGCCAGGCCCAGCCAATCAGAATGACTCTTTCCCCACAAAAGAGATTTATTACAGACAGAAATAGTCCTCAGTTTCATCAGCTTTCCTGGTGGCTGGTCTCAGATGATCCCACAGGTGAAGAAGCCGGATGTGGGGGTCCTGGGCTGGCACGGTTACACGTGGACTGTGGTTGTGAGGCCAGTTGGTCGTACTGCCAAATTCTCTAAAACGACATCCTGGCTTATGGTAGAGAAATTAATATTGAATTCTCTAGCAACAGCTCTGATGGACATGCTTGCAGTCAGAATGCTAATTGCACTCTCCCTCAAAACCTGATACATCTGTGGCATTGTGGCATTGTGACAAAACTGCATATTTTAGAGTGGCCTTTTATTGTCCCCAGCACAAGGTGCACCTGTGTAATGATCATACTGTTTAATTTATTGATATGCCACACCTGTCAGGTGGATGGATTATCTTGGCAAAGAAGAAATGTTCACTAACAGGGATGTAAACAAATGTGTGCACAAAATTGCCTTTTTGTTAATATAGATACATGTGGGTATCCTTTATTTCACCACATGAAACATGGGACCAACACTTTACTTGTTGTGTTTATATTTTTGTTCAGTGTACATTGGGTTGAGTAACACTACTTTTAATGCTTTCATTTACAAGCAATGTTTTCAGTCCAGTTGGGAGGACTAAAAACTGACACAAGTCAAGATGTGAGCGATTAAAACACACATATTAAGGGCTGTTATGTTACTTTATGGCTCAATACTAGAGCAGCACTCTCGGTTGAACTAAAGTGTGGTGGAGGAAAAAGGCATGAGAGTGCCACTTGGAGTTTGAGTGAGCGCTCAGCATACAGTTTCTCCTTCCTGTGTCAGTGGGTGGAATATGTAATCCATCTATGACCATGTCAGTGGAAATCTCTAAAACACAAGTGGGCTGGATAGACTGCCAGTTGATATTTAAAATGAGAGGAGATTAAAAACACTGTTTATTTGATAGAGCGCTTGGGATTAGGTTGCCTTTTGATATTGATATACAGTGCATTCGAGAAATTATTCAGACCCCTTCACCTTTTCCACATTTTGTTACAGCCTTATTCTAAAATTGATTAAATAAAAAATGTTTGTCATCAATCTACATACAATACCCCATAATGACAAAGAAAAAAATACTTTTATAAATTAAATACCTTATTCAGACCCTTTTGCTATTCGACTCAAAATTGAGCTTAGGTGCATCCTATTTCCATTTGTCATCCTTGAGATGTTTTGACAACTTGATTGGAGTCCACCTGTGGTAAATTCAATTTATTGGACATGATTTGGAAAGGCACACACCTGTCTATATAAGGTCCCACAATTCACAGTGCATGTCAGAGAAAACCAAGCCATGAGGTTCAAGGAATTGTCCGTAGAGCTCCGAGACAGGACTGTGTCGAGGCACAGATCTGTAGAAGGGTACCAAAAACTGTCTGCAGCATTTGAAGGTCCCTAATATCACAGTGGCCTCCATCATTCTTAAACGGAAGAAGTTTGGAACCACCAAGACTCTTCATAGAGCTGGCCACCCCGCCAAACTGAGCAATCGGGGGAGAAGGACCTTGGTCAGGGAGATGACCAAGAACCTGATGGTCACTCTGACAGAGCTCCAGAGTTCCTCTGTTGAGATGGGAGACAAGGACAACCATCTCTCCAGAAGGACAACCATCTCTGCAGCACTCCACCAATCAGGCCAGAGAGCGGCCAGATGGAATGAGCGGTGGTAGAGCGGCCAGATGGAAGCCACTCCTCAGTAAAAGGCACATGACAGCTTGCTTGGAGTTTGCCAAAAGGCACCTAAAGGACTCTAAGACCATGAGAAACAAGATTCTCTGGTCTGGTCTGATGAAACTAAGATTGAACTCTTTGGCCTGAATGCCAAGCGTCACATCTAGAGGAAACCTGGCACCAGCCCTACGGTGAAACATGGTGTGGCAGCATTACATTTACATTTACATTTAAGTCATTTAGCAGACGCTCTTATCCAGAGCATCATGCTGTGGGGATGTTTTTCAGCTGCAGAGACTAGTCAGGATCGAGGGAAAGATGAAAGGAGCAGAGTACAGAGTGTTCCTTGATGAAAATCTGTTTCAGAGAGCTCAGGATCTCAGACTGGGGTGAAGGTTCACCTTCCAACAGGACAACGACCCTAAGCACACAGCCAAGACAAAGTAGGAATGGCTTCGGGACAAGTCTCTGAATGTCCTTGAGTGGCCCAGCCAGAGCCCGGACTTGAACCCAACCGAACACCTCTGGAAAGACCTGAAAATAGCTGTGCATCGACGGTCCCCATTCAACCTGACAGAGCTTGAGAGGATCTGCAGAGAAGAATGGGAGAAACTCCATAAATACAGATGTGCCAAGCTTGTAGTGTCATGCCCCAAAATACTTGAGGCTGTAATCGCTGCCAAAGGTGCTTCAACAAAGTACTGAGTAAAGGGTCTGAATACTTATGTGTATGTGATATTTCCGTTTTTTATTTTGTATAAATTTGCTATCATTTCTAAAAATCATTTCTAAAAATGTTTTTTTTGCTTTGTCATTATGGGGTATTGTGTGTAGAATGATTTAACGGTTTAATAAAGTATAGAATGAGGGTGTAACGTAACGTAAAATGGGGAACAAAGTCAAGGGGTCTGCATACTTGCCGAATGCACTGTATGTTTTAATTGGAACAGCTTTTTAAAAATTGTGAATAAAGTGAGGATGATTTTTCTGTCTTTCACTTTTCCTCTCGTAAATAACATGTTTGACTTAACTAGACAAGTCAGTTAAGAACAAATTCCTATTTACAATGACGGCCTACCTCAGCCAAACTCTAACCCGGACGACACTGAGCCAATTGTGCGCCACTCTATGGGACTCCCAATAACAGCTGTTTGTGATACAGCCTGGAATCGAATCAGCGTCTGTAGTGATGCCTCTAGCAATGAGAAGCAGTGCCTTGGACTCGGGAACTCTTAATCATACTCACAGTTTAATTCCTTCATCATTTTGAATCGATGAGTGAAAATCATTTCAATCAAGTCGTGGTGAACCAGTCAGAGGTAGGATTTATTCCTTGTGGAAGCCTTTGATCACCTGATGTCTGAATGAGTGTCACCAGGCGTCATCTCCACGCTCCAACAGCATCGTAATACAAAACAAATTGTCAGCTTAGAGTGGTGTCTCTGTTGATTAATCCTCACAATGTATGCATTGACACATCCAACCTGTACATTTCTACAATTAATCAAAATCAAATGTATTTATATAGTCCTTCTTAGATCAGCTGATATCTCAAAGTGCTGTACAGAAACCCAGCCTAAAACGCAAAACAGCAAGCAATGCAGGTGTAGAAGCACGGTGGCTAGGAGAAAATCCCTTGAAAGGCCAAAACCTAGGAAGAAACCTAGAGAGGAACCAGGCTATGAGGGGTGGCCAGTCCTCTTCTGGCTGTGCCGGGTGGAGATTATAACAGAACATGGCAAAGATGTTCAAATGTTCATAAATGACCAGCAGGTTCAAATAATAATAATCATAGTAGTTGTCGAGGGTGCAACAGGTCAGCACCTCAGGAGTAAATGTCAGTTGGCTTCTCAAAGCCGATCATTGAGAGTATCTCTACTGCTCCTGCTGTCTCTAGAGAGTTGAAAACAGCAGGTCTGGGACAGGTAGCACTTCCGGTGAACAGGTCAGGGTTCCATAGCCGCAGGCAGAACAGTTGAAACTGGAGCAGCAGCACGGCCAGGTGGACTGGGGACAGCAAGGACTCATCATGCCAGGTAGTCCTGAAGCATGGTCCTAGGGCTCAGGTCCTCTGAAAGAGAGAAAGAAAGAGAGAAAGAGAGAAAGATAGAAAGAGAGAATTAGAGAATGCATACTTAAATTCACACAGGACACCAGATAAGACAGGGGAAATACTCCAGATATGACAGACTGACCCTAGCCCCTCGACACATAAACTACTGCAGCATAAATACTGGAGGCTGAGACAGGAGGGGCCAGGAGACACTGTGGCCACATCCGATGAAACCCATGGACAGGGCCAAACAAGCAGGATATAACCTCACCCACTTTGCCAAAGCACAGCCCCCACACCACTAGAGGGATATCTTCAACCACCAACTTACCATCCTGAGACAAGGCCGAGTATAGCCCACAAAGATCTCCGCCACGGCACAACCCAAGGGGGGACGCCAACAAAGACAGGAAGGCCACGTCGGTGACTCAACCCACTCAAGTGACGCACCCCTCCTAGGGATGGCATGGGAGAGCACCAGTAAGCCAGTGACTCAGTCCCTGCAAAAGGGTTAGAGGCAGAGAATCCTAGTGGAGAGAAGGGAACCGGCCAGGCAGAGACAGCAAGGGCGGTTAGTTGCTCCAGTGCCTTTCCGTTCACCTTCACACACCCGGGCCAGACTACACTCAATAATAGGACCTACTGAAGAGATGAGTCTTCAATAAAGACTTAAAGGTTGAGACCGAGTCTGCATCTCTCACATGGGTAGGCAGTCCATTCCATAAAAATGGAGCTCTATAGGAGAAAGCCCTGCCTACAGCTGTTTGCTTAGAAATTCTAGGGACAATTAGGAGGCCTGCGTCTTATGACCGTAGCGTACGTGTACAGCAGGACCAAATCGGAAAGATAGGTAGGAGCAAGCCCATGTTAATGCTTTGTAGGTTTGCAGTAAAACCTTGAAATCAGCCCTTGCCTTAACACGAAGTGTCACGCCCTGACCATAGAGAGCCTTTTTATTCTCTATTTTGGTTAGGTCGGGGTGTGACTAGGGTGGTTTTATTTCTATGTTGGCCTAGTATGGTTCCAAATCAGAGGCAGCTGTTTATCGTTGTCTCTGATTGGAGATCATATTTAGCAGCCATTTCCCCACTGTGTTTTGTGGGATCTTGTTTATGTGTAGTTGCCTGTGAGCACTCCATAGCTTCATGTGTCGTTTGCTCTTTATTGTTTTTTTGTGCGGTTCAATTCTAATAAACATGTCGAAACGATTTCCACACTGCACTTTGGTCCGAATGTTATTACGACGATCGTGACAGGAAGCCAGGGAGGGCTAGCACTGGAGTAATATGATCCAATTTGTTGGTTCTAGTCAGGATTCTAGCAGCCGTATTTAGCACTAACTGAAGTTTATTTAGTGCTTTATCCAGGTAGCCTGAAAGTAGAGCATTGCAGTATTCTAACCTGGAGATGGAAAATGCATGAATTAATTTTTGGCCAGAAAATGTCTGATTTTTGCAATGTTACGTAGATAGAAAAAAATCTGTCCTTGAAACAGTCTTGATATGTTTGTCAAAAGAGAGATCAGGGTCCAGAGTAACGCCGAGGTCCTTCACATATTTATTTGAGACGACTGTACAACCAGCAACCAGCAAGAACAAGCATCTCTGTTTTGTCCGAGTTTAAACATAGAAAGTTTGCAGCCATCCACTTCCTTATGTCTGAAACACAGGCTTCCAGCGAGGGCAATTTTGGGGCTTCACTATGTTTCATTGAAATGTACAGCTGTGTGTCATCCGCATAGCATTGAAAGTTAACATTATGTTTTCGAATGACATCCCCAAGAGGTAAAACATATAGTGAAAACAATAGTGGTCCTAAAACGGAACCTTGAGGAACACCGAAATTTACAGTTGATTTGTCAGAGGACAAACCATCCACAGAGACAAACTGATCTCTTGTCTCGGTGCTATGATGGGGTCTAAAACCAGACTGAAGCATTTCTTATACATTATTTGTCTTCAGAAAGGCAGTGAGTTGCTGCGCAACAGCTTTTTCTAACATTTTTGAAAGGAATGTGAGATTCGATATAGACCGATTGTTTTTTTGTATTTTCTGGGTCAAGGTTTGGCTTTTTCAAGAGAGGCTTTATTACTGCCACTTTTAGTGAGTTTGGTACACATCCCGTGGATATAGAGCCATTTATTATGTTCAACATAGGAGGGCCAAGCACAGTGAGCAGTTCTTTCATTAGTTTAGTTGGAATAGGGTCCAGTATGCATCTTGAAGGTTTAGAGGCCATGATTATTTTCATAATTGTGTCAAGAAATATAGTACTAAAACACTTGAGTGTGTCCCTTGATCCTAGGTCCTGGCAGAGTTGTGCAGACTCAGGACAACGGAGCTTTGGAGGAATACGCAGATTTAAAGAGGAGTCCGTAATTTGATTTCTAATGATCATGATCTTTTCCTCAAAGAAATTAATGAATTTATCACTGCTGAAGTGAAAGCCATCCTCTCTTGGGGAATGCTGCTTTTTAGTTAGCTTTGCGATAGTATCAAAAATAAATGTTGGATTGTTCTTATTTTCCTCAATTAAGTTGGAAAAATAGGATGATCGAGCAGCAGTAAGGGCTTTTCGATGCACGGTACTGTCTTTCCAAGCTAGTCGGAAGACTTCCAGTTTGGTGTGGCGCCATTTCTGTTCCATTTTTCTGGAAGCTTGGGTATTTTCTGTATACCAGGGAGCTAGTTTCTTATGACATTTTTTTTAGTTTTTAGGGGTGCGACTGCATCTAGGGTATTGCGCAAGGTTAAATTGAGTTCCTCAGTTTGGTGGTTAACTCATTGTTTTACTCTGACGTCCTTGGGTAGGCAGAGGGAGTCTGGAAGGGCATCTAGGAATCTTTGTGTTGTCTGAGAATTTATAGCACGACTTTTGATGATCCTTGGTTGGGGTCTTAGCAGATTATTTGTTGCGATTGCAAACATAATAAAATGCTGGTCAGATAGTCCAGGATTATGAGGAAAAACATTAAGATCCACAACATTTATTCCACGGGACAAAACTAGGTCCAGAGTATGACTGTGGCAGTGAGTAGGTCCGGAGACATGTTGGACAAAACCCACTGAGTCGATGATGGCTCCGAAAGCCTTTTGGAGTGAGTCTGTGGACTCTTCCACACCAAAAATGAGCATATTATCTGCCATGACGACAAGATCCAATAGGAATTCAGGGAACTCAGTGATGAATGCTGTATATGGCACAGGAGGCCTGTAAACAGTAGCTATAAAACGTGATTGAGTAGGCTGCATAGATGTCATGACTAGAAGCTCAAAATACTATTTTTAAAATATTTTTTATTTATTTAAATTTTCTATCATAAATGTTAGCAACACCTCCACCTTTGCGGGATGCACGGGGGTATATGGTCACTAGTGTAACCAGGAGGTGTGGCCTCATTTAACACGGTAACTTCATCAGGCTTAAGCCATGTTTCAGTCAGGCCAATCACATCAATATTATGATCAGTGATTAGTTCATTGACTATAACTGCCTTTGAAGTGAGGGATCTAACATTAAGTAGCCCTATTTTGAGATGTGAGGTATCGCGATCTCTTTCAATAATGGCAGGAATGGAGGAGGTCTTTATTCCAGTGAGATTTCTAAGGCGAACACCGCCATGTCTAGTTTTGCCCAACCGAGGTCGAGGCACAGACACGGCCTCAATGGGGATAGCTGAGCTGACTACACTGACTGTGCTAGTGGCAGAATCCACTAAGCTGGCAGGCTGGCTATCTCATTGTGGAGCTAGGGGAGTTCGAGCCCAGTCTATGTTCGTAAATAAGATGAGAGCACCACTCCAGCTAGGATGGAGTTCGTCACTCCTCAACAGGCCAGGCTTGGTCCTGTTTGTGGTTGAGTCCCAGAAAGAGGGCCAATTATCTACAAATTATATCTTTTGGGAGGGGCAGGAAACAGTTTTCAACCAGCGATTGAGTTGTGAGACTCTGCTGTAGAGCTCATCACTCCCCCCACCTGGGAGGGGGCCAGAGACAATTACTCGATGCCAACACATTTTTCTAGCTGATTTACACGCTGAAGCTATGTTGCGCTTGGTGACCTCTGACTGTTTCATCCTAACATAGTTGGTGCTGATATGGATAACAATATCCCTATACTCTCTACACTCGCCAGTTTTAGCTTTAGCCAGCAATACTGCGGGTAATGGAGTCTCCAATGACTAGGGTTTTCAATTTGTCAGAGCTAATGGTGGGAGCCTTCGGCGTCTCAGACCCCGTAACGGGAGGAGTAGAGACCAGAGAAGGCTCGTCCTCTGACTCCGACTCGCTGCTTAATGGGGAGAACCGGTTGAAAGTTTCTGTTGGCTGAATGAGCGACACCGGTTGAGCATTCCTACAGCATTTCCCTCCAGAAAACATGAGAAAGTTGTCCGGCTGCGGGGACCGTGCGGGGGGATTTATACTAACGTTACTATCTGTACTTACTGGTGGCACAGACGCTGTTTCATCCTTTCCTACACTGAAATTACCCTTGCCTAATGCTTGCAGCACAGCTATTCTCGCCGTAAGGCGATCGTTCTCCTGTCTATTATGAGTACAGCGACTACAATTAGAAGGCATCATGTTTATGTTACTACTTAGCTTCGGCTGGTGGAGGTCCTGACGAACCATGTCCAGATAAAGCGTCCGGAGTGAAAAATTTGAATGAAAAAAAAGTTGAGTGAGGGAAAAACTAAAAATATAAAAAGTAAAAAACGTAAAGTTGTCAGGTAGCAAAGTAAGGTTAGCAACAAAACTCAAGTTGTAACCGCTTACCCTCTTCAAATCCTAACCATATAGGAGGGTAAATGCTAAACTGACCTCTACTGTCTAGCTAGGGGCAACTTCTTCCCTCTACATGTTTGATTGTCCTTCTCTCTTTTCTAGTTGTTCAGTGACTTTCATATTTTTTATGCCTGAATATAGCGACAGACATAAGACTACATTGAAAATGTCAGCCTGAGATAAACCAGCTTCCAACCTAAGTGACACTAATTAGTTATCGTGTGAAACATTTTGTTCAAAGTGACAACTGGGTTTTAAATATCATCCAAAATATTTCGCTGTGAGCCTCTAGGGCCCACATATTTTGGGAAGGGATTTGCACATTGGCGAAGCAGTCCCATGCTAAAAAGACTAAAGAGAGAGAGAGAGAGTAAATCAAAATGACTATGACACATTGTAGTCTAAAGGAATGACTCACACCCTGATTTTAATCCAACATCATAGGCATTGCTGACTCAGTCTTGTACTGAAGCTAAATGTTCATATTTATCCAGTGCCAGAGTTAGCTCAAGGGCTAAACATACGCATGTCAAAGAGATGGCATAAATATCTTTCTATGCTTAACTTCACTAGGGTAGGGGGCACTATTTTCACTTCCGGATGAAAAGTGTGTCCAAAGTAAACTGCCTGCTCCTTAGGCCAAGAAGCTAGGATGTGCAGGTAATTGGTAGATTTGGATAGAAAACACTCTAAAGTTTCCAAAAAATGTTAAAATAATGTCTGTGAGTATAACAGAACTGATTTGGCAGGCAAAAACCTGAGAAAAATCCATCCAGGAAGTGGGATTTTAAAAATGTTTGTAGTTTTCTATTGAATGCCATTATAGTATCCATTGACTTAGGACTCAAATTGCACTTCCTGTGGCTTCCACTAGAAGTAACCCGTCTTGGCTTGGTTTGTTTACATCCCTGTTTTACTGCAAACCTACAAAGCATTAACATGGGCTTGCTCCTACCTATCTTTCCGATTTGGTCCTGCTGTACACGTACGCTACGGTCATAAGACGCAGGCCTCCTAATTGTCCCTAGAATTTCTAAGCAAACAGCTGTAGGCAGGGCTTTCTCCTATAGAGCTCCATTTTTATGGAATGGACTGCCTACCCATGTGAGAGATGCAGACTCGGTCTCAACCTTTAAGTCTTTATTGAAGACTCACATCGCTGTTAGTGAACAGGTGGCATTTGGTAGACCAGCCTGGGGCACTTCAGTTGAGACATGGTAATGAGGTTAATGAAACCTGTCTGTTATCAGAACGTTAACGTTTTGTTGCTGCTTGTTCCAGTAAAGCATGCAGGTGTGTTCTAACGTTTGCCTTCCTTATGCCAAGCTGGTATCTGATCAGGGCAAGAGGAGAGATGGGTGGCACCTCACAATGGCTGCTGATTAGGTGTGTGTATTTCTGTCCTGAAAGCACCTTCCAAATAAGGGTTAAGGTCAAATAAAGTGTAACCTGTGATTATCTTAAAAGAGACTGGATGCCATTCCAATGACTTCAGACCCACTCTTCTAACCCTCTCTGATTTTATTTGGTAATTGTAGGGAAGAATGTAGGACAAGGAGCTTGTCCTTATGTATACAATTATCTAGGATTCAATGTTTGTGGCATTGAAAGCAATAGCAGCAGCAAGGTTTCCAGTATCTGGCATATCCTGAGGGACTGGCACTGGCACACTTGGTTTTCTCTTGATACATGTCTTTTTAAATGATAATGCTCTACGAAGGTTTGAAATATATATTTTCTACCTGATTCTCTATTTACAATGAAAACCCA
Organism: Oncorhynchus gorbuscha; assembly: GCF_021184085.1. NCBI lineage: Eukaryota > Metazoa > Chordata > Actinopteri > Salmoniformes > Salmonidae > Oncorhynchus > Oncorhynchus gorbuscha. The sequence continues at coordinate 66,376,201 of NC_060187.1, read as the reverse complement.
AATGTATTTATACCTCATACAAGCCACAATAGGCTTCTGATTGTTGCCACAAACCTCACAATGCTCTGACATATTATTTATAGTATTGTTTGTGGTTGAAATTGGTGGAAATCTTAACTTCATAGCCTGTCACACTAGCTGGGAATTCCCATATGTGTATACGGAAGTGTGTTTACATAATCTTGTTATTTGAGGTTATTTGGAATCCAAAATGACTCAAATATTCACAGGCAAAAAACAAGTAATTTTATGTTTTCCACATCCTAGTCGTATACTGCCATCTGGTGTCTGTTCTACAGTAGCACACTTTGTGTACTGAAAATGAAAGTGGTTATCATTATAGTTTTATCCACATGAGGTCATCAACAGATTCAAACCAACAGAATGATAACAAGGTCCGTTTCTGTTTCAAAACAGAAACTGACCTTGTTTTTATTATGTTGGTTTGAATCTGTTGATGACCCCATGTGGATAAAACTATAATGATAACCACTTTAAATTTTCAGTACACAAAGTAGGTGTGAACATGGATCTGATTTTGGGTCACACCATAGTCTAGAAAGAGGGAATATTGCAACATTTTTCTAATGTAGCCTACTACAGAACAAACTCTCTTGTGTCATGTAGAAAAGAACAAGGAGATGAGTCAACAGTGGTGGTTCTCTTCTTGATTTCATATTTTGGCATCTTTTGATCCCTAGACCTCTATGGAGATTTACTTGGGTATACTTTGACTTAACAGGATGTCATTTCTGGATACTCAGTTAAGAGATTGTTCCCCAGTCATGTATGACAGTACAACAACCAAAACATGCTACCATCTATTCTTTATTTGCACCAACATCTGCTATTGTGACCATAAATGATAATGACGTTTAGCTGAACATCCAGTATAAAGTGAATGAAGGAGGGGACACTTCAACAATTTATTGGCCCTCACACTGGCTATATAGTAAAGGGAACAGCAAAACATGTTTTCCACAAATTATCGTCAACCAGTGTAGTGTGGGCCACTGGGGGGGGGCAAACCCCGGAACATAACACTGTAGAAAATAGACATGTGTCCTTTCCAACAGTGATGACACACACAGGCAAGGCCCAACAATTCCCCCCAAAACATATTGAACAGGGGTTAAATAAAGCAGTTCCATTTAAAATGGGGAAAGTGTAATCACCTATGAATCTACACTTAACAAAAATATAAACACAACATGTAAAGTGTTGGTCCCATGTTTCATGAGCTGAAATAAAATATCTCTGAAATATTCCATACTCATGAAAGGTGTATTTCTCTCAAATGTTTTGCACACATTTGTTTACATCCCTGTTAGTGAGCATTTCTTCTTTGCCAAGATAATCCATCTACCTGACAGGTGTGGCATATCAAGAAGCTGATTAAACAGCATGATCATTACACAGGTGCATATTGCGCTGGGGACAATAAAAGGCCACTAAAATGTGCAGTTTTGTTACTCGACACAATGTCACAAGTTGAGGGAGCTTACAATTGTCATGCTGACTGCAGGAATGTCCAACAGAGCTGTTGCAAGAGAATAAAATGTTAATTTATGTACTATAAGCCAACGTTGTTCAGAGAATTTGGCAGTAAATCCAACCAGCCTCACAACTTCAGACCATGTATAACCATGCCAGCCCAGGACCTTCACATCCAGGATTGTCCGAGACAAGCCACCCTGACAGCTGATGAAGCTGTGGGTTTGCGCAACCGAATAATTTTTGTTAACTGCCAGAAACCATCTCAGGGAAGCTCATCTGTGTGCGCTTTGTCCTCACCAGGGTCTTCACCTGACCAGTTCGGAGTCGTAACCGACTTCAGTGGGGAAATGCTCACCTTCGATGGTCACTGGCACACTGGAGAAGTGTGCTCTTAACAGATGAATCCCGGTTTCAACTGCATGGAGCAGGTATCAGTGTGTATGGCATCGTGTAGGCGATCGGTTTGCTGACATAAACGCTGTGAACAGAAGTGCCCCATGGTGGCAGGGGGGGGGGGGGTATGGAATGGACAGGCATAATCTACAGAAAACGTACACAGTTGCATTTTATCATGACAATTTTAATGCACTGAGATACCATGATGTCTAGAGGCCAATTGTCATGCCATTCATCCACCGCCATCACATCATGCTTCAGCTTGATAATGCATGGTTCCATGTGGCAAGGATCTGTATGTCATTCCTGGAAGCTGAAAATGTCACTTCCTCCATACTCAGACATGTCACCCATTGTACGACAGAATGTTCCACTTGCCGCCAATATCCACCAACTTCGCACAACCATTGAGGAGCGGGACAAAAACCTCCAGTCCACAATAAACTCTATGCGAAGGAGATGTGTCGCGCTCCATGCGTCAAATGGTGGTCACTAGATACTGATTACCTTATGAACTCAGTAAAATATTTGAAAATGTTGCATGTTTATATTTTTGTTCAGTGTACGTGGGGCAGCGTTTTGTATAGTAGTGTGTCGACAGGCTTCCCAAATGCTGCAGTTACTAACTATATTTTATTGGAACCTTTATCTGAAGGCGAAAAGCATACACACACCACATTGAAGAAAAAAAACACCGTGTTTATTTTTAAGACACCAAAAAGGCCTGAATACTCAGGAACATTATGAAATACTTCGTTGCGAAGTGGTCATGGTAAATAACTTGACAGACAATTGGAAAATGATAAACACAAATCCGCATTGGAATTATAAGGTTAAGCACAACAGTGTCCCATCATAATTTTTTTTTTTTAAATACACCGCCCAGACAGTTCGAAGAGACATTTAGTCAACCATTTGAAATGTCGCCTGCCTCCGGCTCTTACACGGTTTTGGTAGCTGGTTGTTGATCCCGTTCCTTCTTTGTAAAGGAAATACAAAGCTGCCGTCAGTGTTGGGCTGCTAGGGACGTTTGGAATTCATCCTGGCATGAGTGTGGCGCTAGCCTAGCATGCTAACTAGTAACGTAAGACCTTTGATTTGAATCGTTTCAAATATAAACGGACAAATACAAAAACAGGCAATACTGGCGGCCATAGATTAGATTTGTAAACAAGGTCAACGTAAAGCGTTCACTTGGTTTACATAACTAGTTATTAACTAAGCCAGCGAATAGTGAAAAGGAGTCCCAACCCATAAACAAAATTCTAAATGAACCATCAAATGGTGGAGTTTCAAACATGGCTAACGTTAATTGGCTAAATTAGCGGTCACAAATTAGACATACTAACGTTACCATCATGACATATTTAATCGTTAAACATGTATAGTATAACGTTATAGCTGGCTAGGTCAGCAAAATAGTATTTTCGTTTTGTCCGTAACATCTCGATAATTAATAGATTGTCCGCATCATCAGCATTACAGATTGTCCGAAAGATCTCCACACTCCGTCGTAGAGAACTGCAGCCGCCTGACCGCTTCTTTGATTAGATTTCCAGACAATATTAATTCCTGAAGTAACTGATGTGGGTCGTCGTTCTCGACAGCTGCGCTGATCCTCTTTCGGTTCCAAGGTTTGAAATTGTCCCACTCCTGGTTACTTGAGCCAGGGAAGCTGTATGGACTAGCTCTGTTACTACGTAGCCCCCGGTTTCGAAGCCGTATGCAGCACCCGGTTCGTTTTTGCTGGGCCACGCCATTGTTGTTGTTGTTAGCTTGTTTGATGTTGCTACTGCTGCAGTTGCCGTTGAGACCGTGGAGACACGACATCGTCTTCTGATTAGCACTATTGTTGTGAAGCTGCAGCGCCTCGCCGATTTTCGTGACCAAAGCGTCCACTTCTTTCGAATCGACGGTAACAGACTGCTCCAAGAGGATGTAGTTCTCCTTTCGACAAGGCATTTTGTTGTATTTTGTGTGTTTCTCAGCTGTATTTTCGAAATGAATGGGAGCGTAGCTCAGTTCCTTCCTCTCACCACGTTGCTCGGCAGAAAAGCAAGCGATCAAGTAACCCTCTCGATATTTTGTAAACAATAGATGACGTAGGATCCGGAATGTACCATTTCCAATGTGGGTGCGATCATCATTCAATTTTTTTCAAATAGTGAGAATCATCATTTCTATTATTTTCCGTACAAAGTATTACATTATTTATTTTATTATAGAATTACGTATGTATGACATACATTTTCTGAACACAACTCTGACTATTCATATCTTATTTAAAGACCGACAAGCACAATTCCCCTGATTATATTCAGTCTTGGCACATCTTGCCAACTGGACACGTAACTCGTAACTGTCTAGCTATATTATGTGGGTCAAATGATCGATGTTTTTAAAACAACCTCAAATTGTCACACACCGGACTTATTTCTTGGTGCAAATTGCTATATTCCACAACCCATGAAATCAAAAACCTTTGACTGAGAAGTATTTTATCACAATTAGCTATCATTCAATTGTTTTCATGCAATATTATTTTCAATATCATCCCTCCACTCTAAAATGCTTCATGTTTCAAATGTTTAACGAAGATTTGCTGGATTGTTGAAATAACCATAATTGATTAATGTTCGGATTATATCAATGACAATTATTACATTATGGTAATAAACTTTTTTTTAATGCATATTTTGTGCAGATGCATCTGTCAATGCATCACAATGCACGATCTCTTATGCACAAAACGTGCTGTATGCGTTTGATTTACATCAGTGGTTAGAACATGAAGTACGTTTCTGATTTCTCCGAATCCTACTGAACTCAAACGCTCCAGTCAAAGAGCGCCCTCATGACCATATAAGGGGCGACTATCGTGTTCACGTGGTGCGTACTACAGCCTATCCCTTAGCCCTTTCATGTCATTCGGGTACGTGATAGATTTCCTTAACACTTCGCAAGGCTTAAAATAAAGTCAGTATGGGGAGTGGATGTAGTTTATACTTATAAGATGTTTACTAAGTTCAGAGTACAATGCAATATCGAATTCATCATTCTCTTCCGCTATGACTGAGACATGCAGTAAACAGCTGGCTGGTCAACAACAATTCCTGTTTGTCTGTGTGTTTAGCAGCTGGTTGTGTTCCTGTTGCAGGAATGTTCCCCTTTTACTAGTATGACTCTATCCTTGTCGGAGAAGGGGAGGGGAATTGGGGAAACAATGTATTGAGTGTATAGCATCTATTCATTTGACTTTGATAGGACTTGGAGCTCCGCCAAAGCAGAGGGTCATTGGGTTCCTTCCTTCCATTGAGTATGTGCTGACACCATATAAGGCTCTTCCTAGTATTGCATCCACTGAAAAACAATAAAATAATTATTTACATTGTTCAACATCAATAAACCCTGAGCCAACAATCAAGTTACTCATCTGAGTTTGACAATGAGATCCTGACCTATGGGACATACTGTTCAGAGATTACATGACAAACAGTAGCTCAGTTGGTAGAGCATGGCGCTTGTAACGCCAGGGTAGTGGGTTCGATCCCCGGGACCACCCATACGTAGAATGTATGCACACATGACTGTAAGTCGCTTTGGATAAAAGCGTCTGCTAAATGGCATATATTATTATTATTATATTACAGACAGACAGAGCCCTTTTGTAATGTCTCATTTGGCCTGAAACTCAGCAAAAATATGTAGTTGGCTTCACTAAATATTTGGTAGAGTTGAACTTGATGGATATGTAATGTGATGCTGCCAGAGATGTTGTATTAGAATAATTGACCTTTGTCATATATCTTTGATTCAGTAAAAGAGAAGAGGGCATCCTATACTGTTTACTAATATACAATTTAGTAATAATTTGGCCCTCTGGTGTGTTTACCATGAACTGAACTTCATCTACGACTTCATCTAAAGTGCAATTGGCTATCCAGCTCCCTATCACATGGCAATGTTTGCATGGTGAACATGATGCAGTGAATGCCGTTGGCTGTAGGACTCACTTGGCAGAGCTGCAGTGCATGCTGTTACTTGAGAGAAAGCAACGCTCTGCAACCTTCAGCCAATCATAAAGCTCTCTCACCATATGAGATTGATCAACAAAGATTACATGCTGTCACCCGATAATCTTTTCAAGAGCATAGTGACCTTACTTCACCTGATTTTCCTGTAATTTACAGGCTATCAATCTGTCGAGTCACTTAACAGCCTCATAATACCAAGGGGTTGTGGAAGTAGATTCCTGGCTGTAGAATTCAGTGCTGCACAACTTCTGTTCACAGTTGTAGTCCAGATACCTTTTTATTTACCACACCCTTTTGTCTGATTTAGAAAGAATGGCACAACAAAAATGTATCATACTACACACCCATGTTCTGAAGTACAATTCATGTTTTATCTCAAACGGCTATCAGTGGGTATTCTAACTCTGAGAAGGAGGGAGCGTGTCAGAGGCAATTTCACATTCTTTTGTCAGTGCTGTGAGTACCATCACATCAACCGGAACCCCCAGTTTGCCCAAAAGACAGCCAAACACTAAGCTCCACTTTTGCCTATAAACAGCGTAGCTTGTTTTCCACCCTTAATTTAGGTCCTTAAATGTCATGTCTAATTTGGTTAGGGAGAATGCATGCGCTGTGTCAGTGATTAAGGGATCCTGCTCAGAGGCGGTGGATAGTTTGCTCGACGTGCTGCTGCTCCATGGTGCAACCATCAACTGGGTCCCCATAGAGAGTCAGTTCTTGGAACCTGCTCCATGGAGAAACGGACAAAATCTTAGACCCTGTGTGCTAACATAACTTCCTCAGTTGATGACTCGGTAATGCATATAGATGCGTGGCATTAATTGGTATGGGTGATCAAATCAAATGTTATTTGTCACATACATATGGTTAGCAGATGTTAATGCGAGTGTAGCAAAATGCTTGTGCTTCTAGTTCCGACAATGCAGTAATAACCAACGAGTAATCTAACCTAACAATTCCACAACTACTACCTTATACACACAAGTGTAAAGGGATAAAGTACATGTACATACTGTAAATATGTGTACATAAAATATATGAATGAGTGATAGTACAGAACGGCATAGGCAAGATGCAGTAGATGGTATCGAGAACAGTATATACATATGAGATGAGTAATGTAGGGTATGTAAACATAAAGTGGCATAATTTAAAGTGGCTAGTGATACATGTATTACATAAATATGGCAAGATGCAGTAGATGATATAGAGTACAGAATATACAGTGGGGCAAAAAAGTATTTAGTTAGCCACCAATTGTGCAAGTTCTCCCACTTAAAAAGATGAGAGAGGCCTGTAATTCTCATCATAGGTACACTTCAACTATGACAGACAAAATGAGAAAAAAATCCAGAAAATCACATTGTAGAATTTTTAATGAAGCCTACCACTGTAGTGTCGTCCGCAAACTTGATGATTGAGTTGGAGGCGTGCATGGCCATGCAGTCGTGGGTGAACAGGGACTACAGGAGAGGGCTCAGAACGCACCCTTGTGGGCCCCAGTGTTGAGGATCAGCGGGGTGGAGATGTTGTTACCTACCCTCACCACCTGGGGGGTGGTCCGTCAGGAAGTCCAGTACCCGGTTCCCCAGGACGGGGTCAAGACCCTGGGTCTTGAGCTTGATGACGAGTTTGGAGGGTACTATGGTGTTGAATGCTGAGCTGTAGTCGATGAACAACATTCTCACGTAGGTATTCCTCTTGTCCAGATGGGTTAGTGCAGTGTGGTTGCGATTGCGTCGTCAGCGGACCTATTGGGGCGGTAAGCAAATTGGAGTGGGTCTAGGGTGTCAGGTAGTGTGGAGGTGATATGGTCCTTGACTACTCTCTCAAAGCACTTCACGATGACGGAAGTGAGTGCTACTGGGCGGTAGTCGTTTAGCTCAGTTACCTTAGCTTTCTTGGGAACAGGAACAATTGAGGCCCTCTTGAAGCATGTGGAAAAGCAGACTGGGATAAGGATTGATTGAATATGTCCGTAAACACACCAGCCAGCTGGTCTGCGCATGCTCTGAGGACGCGGCTGGGGATGCCGTCTGGGCCTGCAGCCTTGCGAGGGTTAACACGTTTAAATGTTTTACTCACGTCGGCTGCAGTGAAGGAGAGTCCGCAGGTTTTGGTAGCGGGCCGTGTCAGTGGCACTGTATTGTCCTCAAAGCGAGCAAAGAAGTTATTTAGTCTGTCTGGGAGCAAGACATCCTGGTTCGCGACGGGGCTGGTTTTCTTTTTGTAATCCGTGATTGACTGTAGACCCTGCCACATACCTCTTGTGTCTGAGCCGTTGAATTGCAACTCTACTTTGTCTCTATACTGACGCTTAGCTTGTTTGATTGCCTTGCAGAGGGAATAGCTACACTGTTTGTATTCGGTTATGTTTCCGGTCACCTTGCCCTGGTTAAAAGCAGTTGTTCGCGCTTTCAGTTTCGTGTGAATGCTGCCATCTATCCACGGTTTCTGGTTTGGGAATGTTTTAATCGTTGCTGTGGGTACAACATCGCCGATGCACTTTCTAATGAACTCGCTCACCGAATCAGCGTATTCGTCAATGTTGTTGTTGGACGCAATGCGGAACATATCCCAATCCACGTGATCGAAGCAGTCTTGAAGCGTGGAATCAGATTGGTCGGACCAGCGTTGAACAGACCTGATGGCGGGAGCAGCTTGTTTTAGTTTCTGTCTGTAGGCTGGAAGCAACAAAATGGAGTCGTGGTCAGCTTTTCCGAAAGGAGGGCGGGGGAGGGCCTTATATGCATCGCGGAAGTTAGAATAACAATGATCCAGGGTTTTACCAACCCTGGTTGCGCAATCGATATGCTGATAGAATTTAGGGATTCTTATTTTCCGATTAGCCTTGTTAAAATCATCAGCTACAATGAATGCAGCCTCAGGATATGTGTTTTCCAGTTTACATAGAGTCAAATAAAGTTTATTCAGGGCCAACGATGTGTCTGCTTGGGGGGGAATATATACGGCTGTGATTATAATCGAAGAGAATTCCCTTGGTAGATAATGCGGTAGACATTTGATTGTGAGGAATTGCTTGTACTAGATAGGTGATTAAAATTAATGTCATTGAAGGAAGGGATTAACAATGACTCACTACTTAATTACAAAGTGTTGTAAATTAACAATATTTTTAAATACTTTAAACAGTTTCTTACCCCGAAAGGTGTCCACAGAATGATGGGGGTAATCTATCTGGATCTTAAATGGCTGACCCTGAAATAGCATGCTAATAGTAGTAGCGATTTCCAGGTCAATGTACTCTTAGTAATTTAGACTAAAGTTAGCTATTGCAGGCACGGAACTACAGCCAACTTTCAATGTCAGAAAACTATTTAAGAACATTGACATTCAAGCGACCATATGGGCCTACCTTTAAAAGGATAGTTCAACCAACTGACAAATGTGGGCTACCTAATATTATGGGTAATTAGCGCAATAATGTGTTGCCATAATTTGGTTTGAAGCTACGTTGATTTGATTTAGGCATACTATTTGGAGCATTCTTACAGAGCTCCAGCTTAATCCATTACTTTGCATTAAACTATTCTAATGCTACACTGTGGGTATGAAATCTAAAACATATGTTTTGGTTGTATGTCAGACCTTGCTCTGCTGTTGTTGGTGTAAAGATCTGCATTAAAGTAAACAGAGAGCATTGTTGGACCTTTGCATAACATTCAATACACAGCACCAACAAATGACCCCATACAGGTTTGTACTGTACAACCTGTACCACTGAGAGTTGTGTAACCCGTCTTCCTCTGGACTTCTGCCTCTCAAAGTCATGTAAGGTGAAAGTACAGTAAGAGACATTTGGGAGGTGCCTGCTTCTGAAATGCTGTTCTCTGCAATGAGGACCATAATGAGTATGGAAAGGTTTATTTTGAAATGCGACCAAGGAGCAAGAGGTCAACACAAGCACTATAGCACTAATACTATTATTACTACTAATGTTAGTAATAATAACACAAGTCAATTTGAAGTATAAAACAAGGTTCATACATGCCACTCAAAACATTCTATAAACAGAGAAAGAGGAGAATGGTAGATTAGAACATGAATTAGATTAGAATATACCAGAACATGCTGTATTCATAGAACACATATAAAATACATAGACTACACATAGAAATGAAGGACTTGAGGGTTATATTCCAGAACGTGGGGGCTGCTGTAAAATAATCTACTTCAAAGTATGAGATAAGGATTTGAGAAGTGTTATTGTTTGAAGGTTAATAGCCACCATTTCCACACATTTCAGTTGAAGGCATTCAGGCGTACAACTGACTAGGTATCCCCCTTTCCCTTTCATTTATAATACTTTATCAATGGCTCTTTTTCTTTCATTGTTGTCAAAGCACAAAGCATGCTACTGCCAGTAACCTAGGCGATAATCCTTGTGCTTCACAGTAAACTTGTAAACATAGGGAGAGTGTGTGAGTTCCTGTGAGTGTAGATTCGTAGTCATATCCTCTTTGCAGTGGGATAGCTGAGATTAGCTAGACATTTTCCCACTTCCTGCTAATGCTAGTGAGGCGTTTCCTTGGTACACAACCAAAGACACTGAACAAAGTGCTAAAGGCATGAAAGAGCCTTGAGTTGTTCGCACAACTTTACCAAAGCTTCCTTTTGTGACCCCTTTACTTCATTCTGCATATGTTTCTTTTTAAAATCCTACAGGAATTGCACATTGGGGTATTCGATATAATTTATATGGATTAAGGATTTGAAAGTAGAGAATTGGAAATTTAAACTGATTCTAACAACTCTTCCTCAAAAGATTATCCCCAAAAAATGGTCAAATCTGCTCCTCCCAATTCCCAAGGACAACATACCTGCTTGGATAACAGTGTGAACACTGTGATTGAACTCGGTCTCAACCTTTAAGTCTTTACTGAAGACTCATCTCTTCAGTGGGTCATATGATTGAGTGTAGTCTGGCCCAGGAGTGGGAAGGTGAATGGAAAGGCTCTGGAGCAACGAACCGCCCTTGCTGTCTTTGCCTGGCCGGTTCCCCTCTTTCCACTGGGATTCTCTGCCTCTAACCCTGTTACGGGGGCTGAGTCACTGGCTTGCTGGGGCTCTCTCATACCGTCCCTGGGGGGGGTGCGTCACCTGGGTGGGTTGTACAACCCCCCCCCCCTTGGGTTGTACCGTGGCAGAGATCTTTGTGGGCTATACTCGGCCTTGTCTCAGGATGGTAAGTTGGTGGTTGAAGATATCCCTCTAGTGGTGTGGGGGCTGTGCTTTGGCAAAGTGGGTGGGGTTATATCCTTCCTGTTTGGCCCTGTCCGGGGGTGTCCTCGGATGGGGCCACAGTGTCTCCTGACCCCTCCTGTCTCAGCCTCCAGTATTTATCCTGCAGTAGTTTATGTGTCGGGGGGCTAGGGTCAGTTTGTTATATCTGGAGTACTTCTCCTGTCCTATTCGGTGTCCTGTGTGAATCTAAGTGTGCGTTCTCTAATTATCTCCTTCTCTCTTTCTTTCTCTCTCTCGGAGGACCTGAGCCCTAGGACCATGCCCCAGGACTACCTGACATGATGACTCCTTGCTGTCCCCAGTCCACCTGGCCATGCTGCTGCTCCAGTTTCAACTGGCCTGGGCCCTAGGACCATGTCCCAGGACTACCTGACATGATGACTCCTTTCTGTCCCCAGTCCACCTGGCCATGCTGCTGCTCCAGTTTCAACTGTTCTGCCTTACTATTATTCAACCATGCTGGTCATTTATGAACATTTGAACATCTTGGCCACGTTCTGTTATAATCTCCACCCGGCACAGCCAGAAGAGGACTGGCCACCCCACATATGCTCTCTCTAATTCTCTCTTTCTTTCTCTCTCTCGGAGGACCTGAGCCCTAGGACCGTGCCCCAGGACTACCTGACATGATGGCTCCTTGCTGTCCCCAGTCCACCTGACTGTGCTGCTGCTCCAGTTTCAACTGTTCTGCCTTATTATTATTCGACCATGCTGGTCATTTATGAACATTTGAACATCTTGGTCATGTTCTGTTATAATCTCTACCCGGCACAGCCAGAAGAGGACTGGCCACCCCACATAGCCCGGTTCCTCTCTAGGTTTCTTCCTAGGTTTTGGCCTTTCTAGGGAGTTTTTCCTAGCCACCGTGCTTTTACACCTGCATTGTTTGCTGTTTGGGGTTTTAGGCTGGGTTTCTGTACAGCACTTTGAGATATCAGCTGATGTACGAAGGGCTATATAAATAAATACATTTGATTTGATTTGATTGAATTAATCTATTTCTCTCCTTTACTTTTGTCCCATTTGATTGATGGATTAGTTGGATATGTGTCCATTATTGTTTTCACCTATTGCCTCCTGCTGCTTTGGAGAAGTGGTCATCATGAAGGAAAGCAGATAAGGATACTATGCTCTTTAAGAGCTCTTTTCAATTTAGATGCAGCCAGGCGTTTGGAAAACAGTACAGTGAACAAGAAGACATCTTGTTAGAACAAAGCCTATTCAAGGATGCAACTCTGCCTACTCTGGCCAACATGGAGGATATGGATATAGTGAACCAACCACATGGGTTTGCTATTTAAATGCCTACATGGCGTTTACTGTTTTTATTGACCTCCCAATGCTTCACACTGAGCAACCATAATCCCTGTGTGTTTGTGTTCATTTGGTTTTTATGCAGGGTGTTTGTGCATCAGCGGTGTGGGTGTGTTTGTATGTTTCTGTGTTTAATCAGGCTCTCAGATCAGTGGACCAGGGTCACCGGAGGGGTTTCTAGTTGCTATGAAACAATGATACATTAGGAGATTCATTTAGTATCAATTCCAGGGCTGTTTGTGAGACCGGCTGTTTGTGAGACCGGCTGTTTGTGAGACCGGCTGTTTGTGAGACCGGCTGTTTGTGAGACCGGCTGTTTGTGAGACCGGCTGTTTGTGAGACCGGCTGTTTGTGAGACCGGCTGCTTGTGTCTGTGTGTGTCATAGGGTAAATCCATTTGAATTCAATCCGTTTTTGAAATCGCCCCTTTTAAACGAAACCGTCCATACATACATGCTCAAAGTGACACTTTGGACCTGAACGCCAAAACATTCAAGAGATAAAAGTGCTCAAAGTAGACCCCTTTTGCAAACCCCATCACACCATGAGACATCCACGTCTTCATCACTGGAAAAGATAAACGGTTGAGATTGATATCATTTAAAAGTTTACAAACAGGGTTGTCGAACTATTTGATAATTTCTTGAAAAAAATCATCTGAGGTTTTTGCGTCGTACCCACCATCGGTTGAGACACAACATGCTCTTGAATACAGGGTGGGTGTCATGTGAATAAAATAAAAAATAGAAATGTCAACTTTCAAATGGTACCGCAAAAATGGTTGGAGGTCCACATATCAGATAATGTTGACTTGAATGGGAATACATTTTACTGTTAATCCTCCATAGAAAACCTATTGAAATCATAGAAATATAGATAATAGAATAGACCATTTAAGTCAGGGGTGTCAAACTCGTTTTGCCATGGGGCCGCATTCGGTCTTCAATGCGGTCCAGAGGGCTGCACTGAAAATGTGTTATTTCCTCGCTGTCAAAATATGATTAAAATAGTCCACTATCCATGTTATTTTTCATTTTCGATGCTTCCTGACTGTCTAGCCTTCATTTCAGTGATTGTGTGAGCTGAACACGGTCAATAAACTGTATGAATGTAGGACCATTATCATTTCTACACAATTTCGATTTGGTTTTAGTCATTTTAAAGTATATGAAGTTTGAGCACCGTTTATCTCCTGAATGTTTTGGCATCCAGGTCCAAAGTGTCCGTTTCTGACCACTTCTTCCATGGGCATGTATGTATGGAAAGTTCTGTTTAAATCAAATGGGATGCTGTCAAAAAGTGATTAAATTCAAATGGATTTACACCGTAGTGTGTCTGTTTGTCTATGTGGGAGCTGTAAGGGCTACATGCAAATTCAAATATTTTGCTCTATAGGGCCATTTACAGTTAACCAATTCAGGTAATTATTCCTCATAGATATGATGGCCAGATTTGTTTTTTCTGAATTGAATTTGATTTCACTTCATGAATTGATAGAATTCAAAATATAATTGTCTCCATTTCTAGTTGATATAGACCCATGGTGCATTTATTGCACCTTTTTAGTCAGCATTCATCTCCCCCAGGCTAACATGGTGATCCTCCACCCAGTCAAAACAAAGCCAAACGGGAGCCTGGGAAACGAGCTGGGGAGAGAGGGAGGGGGGACAAGAGGGAGGCAGGAATAATAGCAGGCTTGCCTAGAGGGAGGGTGTTTCTCTCACTCTCAGAAAACCTCACCCTGGCCAAATCCTGGGACTGTGATCTGATTTGGTGTGTATGTGAGATAATATATGCCATTTAGCAGACGCTTTTATACAAAGCGACTTACAGTCATGTGTGCATACATTCTACGTATGGGTGGTCCCAGGGATCGAACCCACTACTCTGGCGTTACAAGCGCCATGCTCTACCAACTGAGCTACAGAAGGACCACGATTACAGGAGTTTAGAAGGAGACGGCGACAGCATAAAGCTCTGTGTGTGTGTGTGTGTGTGTGTGTGTGTGTGTGTGTGTGTGTGTGTGTGTGTGTGTGTGTGTGTGTGTGTGTGTGTGTGTGTGTGTGTGTGTGTGCGTGTGCGTGTGCGTGTGCGTGTGCGTGTGCGTGTGCGTGTGCGTGTGTGTAAATTAATACACATATCCATATTCTCTATGGAACATGATATTTATTTTTTGGGATTAAATGAATGATGAGAAAGGAGGTTTCCATTTCAACTCAGTCGTTTCATTTTCTGATTGAAACTAATTTCAGATGAAACGTCTTAAATATCCCAATGATCAGAAATTCCAATCAAAACTTTCCATTCACTAACCGAGTTGACTGAGTTGATATGGGACTGATGCCCATTGTTTTTCACATTTGTTTTTGGTGGGCCACACTTGTCACACTCATTTACTATTTCTAAGAATCCCTCCCTTTGCCCCCTCCCCTCTCTCCCCTCCCACCCTTTCCCAGGCTTTTTCGGGCCCCGTGTGTTGTTAGCCGGCGGGAACACGTGTTCCAGTGAATGCACCGATTGCCCTCTGATGGCCCGCTGCCAACGCATGAGCCAATTGGCTATGTTTACTCTGCGCAGAGTCTCCGTTCTCCAGTCCTGCTCCTGCGTTCACTGTCCTGCTTTTTTCACCATATCTTATTATCTAACTGTCACAGTTTCTCTCTCTCTCTCTGGCCTCACCCCAGTACAAAGGGTAGCAGTGACCATAGCAGTGAGAGGAGAATGCTACCTTAGGAATGGCTGTTGTTATCGATGAGCCTTCTGTCTACACCTAGCATTGAAGTTGAGGCCCACAGATCCAATTATAATAGCCGGTGAGATCATGCTGACCATTGCCAGAGGTAGACATCGGTGCACTGTGTGCGTGATATGGTCTAGTGTGGAAAGTGGACTCATTAGCCATTAGACATGTCCAAGATTGAAATGGATCAGTGTTATGCAAAATAGGCTCGTCATCATCAACAGCAACACATACGAATACAGTATGTCATCAGCTTTTCCCAAACAGTTTGTTCCTCGAATACACTGGTCAAAACCTCCATGTTGTCTCTGTAGGAAAACACATCAGGTGAACATGACCCATCACCCAAACAAACAGGCCCAACAAGGAGAGAAGTGGCATTGCACTTCAGAGTAAATAGAGCCATCTGTTCTGAAATAGGGGACCCTGGTTCGAGGCTATTTCAGTCGTTTGACCGTCTGGGCTCTTTTTTTCTATGTATAGCCATTGGTACACAGCTGGCTTGAGTGAGAGATTTTCAACAATAAGGCCATGGGTCCAGTGGGATGGGTCAAGCGTCACCCAGTTTTAGACCCACAAGGCTGTGAGTTATGACATAGCTTGTTGGTACATAACTCAATCATGGCCACTGTATTCTGCTGACGAACACATTTAGCACAGATTGTAAAG
This sequence comes from Oncorhynchus gorbuscha, assembly GCF_021184085.1. NCBI lineage: Eukaryota > Metazoa > Chordata > Actinopteri > Salmoniformes > Salmonidae > Oncorhynchus > Oncorhynchus gorbuscha. The sequence goes on along the minus strand of NC_060187.1, from coordinate 66,360,286 downwards.
TGCCTGGTGTCCGCCATGTTGTCTGACTAAAGGTTATGGAACTGAATCCAAACAGACTCTGAAGCAGAGCACAAACAGCGAAAGCTTTATCGTGTAGGACGTGTCGGTACGAGGGCAGACATTTTCTGTTTTTCTAAAAACTCTCCCACCTACACCTCCCCCTTCTTTTTCTCTCTGCTTGTTGCCACATGGCTCTCTGCTGGTCTCCTTTTAACAATGGTAGAACATTCAAGAGAAAAACGTTTTTTTAATGGATAGAACTGTACACAACCCCTATGCAGGGGCCCCAATAATAAAGTGTTACACAACATTTTCATATCTAATCATCTGCTGTTCTGTCTCCCATGACAGCAGAGTATGTTATGTTTTCTCAGCATTCAGAGTCATGGGATGGAGTATATTTGGCTCTGGGCATATCACATCCCACAACAGAGAAATTGTATGTATGTATGTATGTATGTATGTATGTATGTATGTATGTATGTATGTATGTATGTATGTATGTATGTATGTATGTATGTATGTATGTATGTATGTATGTATGTATGTATGTATGTATGTATGTATGTATGTATGTATGTATGTATGTATGTATGTATGTATGTATGTATGTATGTATGTATGTATGTATGTATGTGTATGTATGTGTATGTATGTATGTATGTATGTATGTATGTATGTATGTATGTATGTATGTATGTATGTATGTATGTATGTATGTATGTATGTATGTATGTATGTATGTATGTATGTATGTATGTATGTATGTATGTATGTATGTATGTATGTATGTATGTATGTATGTATGTACATGAACTATCTAACCAGATCCAGAACCAGCTGTCTCCATGTGTATCAGAGGCCCTGTACTCTGCCTACTTTGTCTGTCACACGGACACATGCACACACGCATAGAAGCCCTATCCTATCTAGGCTCTGGTGGTCAACACACCAGACAGCGTCCCCTTAGCTGTCCCTCTTCTCAACCAAAAACGCAACAGTGTGAGGGAGGAGGATTTAGTCAACATTGGTACAAGATATGCAAGAGCAAACTGAGTGAATACCTCTGTTTTTTAAACTGTTCTCATAAGATAACATTTACCCCAATCCTAACCATAGAGTATGATGGTTAAAATATATGTTATGTGACCTGGGGAACAGAAAACAAAAAACAATGATATATTAAAGTAAACATGTTGACATGTAACACATGGTATCCTGAGTCTACCAATCTGACCCACCTCACCCTACAGTCAATAATATGTGTAATCTATCTCTGTAATCATAGACCCAGTCTATGGGGTGACAGGTTGTTTTGCTCGTATGATACTATGTTTACACACTGCCAAAAGGCACCACCAGTAATCAGATGAATATATCATGAGACCAGCGGTTATACGAGGAAAGCTACAACAAACAGCCTCCTCCTCCCCTCCCTCCTCTTCCCTGTCTCCATTGTTTTTCATAGCGATTGTCCGGAGGGTGTCAGGTTCACTGCTGAACAAATTCATCTTGGTATATGTAGACACACACTGAGAGATATCTCTGAAGAGTTGTAGTAAACATTGACACGTTTCTTGGCTACACCCTCTCACCATAAGGAAATCTTCCTGAAGAGATACTGTTTCCTTGTGATTGGCTAGTTTTCTTACTTGTAATTCAATTGGTTTAGATTTTAATTGCTCTCTCAACAACTGCTGGGTGCACGCATAGAGAATAAGAGAGAGGACTCATCTTTAAATCTGTGGCATTAATAGCGTCTGTGACAGCATGGGCAGCGCAATTGAGGCTACAACCCGTAGGAATCCCCACCCAGTTGACTACTTTAAAATGGAGGAAGCTTGGTGGAAGCAGTCAATGATGCTGCCCATGATAAAACAGCCTTTTGGCCACTAGAGTCCTCTATCATCATCTATGGGTGCATGCTGCATGTGTTGTGGTCATGCCACACCTTTAGGAGAACACCAACCCTTTTCTCTGAACTGCGAGTCACAGTTGTGTGTGAAGTGACATAAGAAGCCAGTTGTGTTGAAAGCTGACCAGACTGGTAATATACTGCCAGGGTATCTCACACCAACAGACAGACACGCACAATCTCATTTTCTCTCGCATACCACAAGAGTCAAACGTAAAGGTCAGATTCGATATGCTTTCTGCTTGCGCAAGTCTTGCATCAGAAACTATTTGTGGATCTCAGTCAATGAAATTGAAACTGAAATGATAGAATTTCCTGTATAACCCGTCATTCAGTCATAATGTGCCTAACATTGTTACTGTCATAATGTGCCTTAATGCAAATATAATGAGTCATCGCAATATCAGTAGTTATGGTATCATAGTACATCCACAGGAAATAAACATAACTGACACCTGTTTTGAACCACTAGAGGGCAGTGCCTATTTATTGAATGGACTCCACACAGTTGTAGTATTGCTTGTCGATCTTGAGATATTGATTCACCTGCTATTTTCATAAGATAAAATATCTTCTCACTAATCCCATCTCTTTAAAGTATCAGCAATTCCATGGACCTGATTAGAATTTTAATTGAAAACATAACAGTCCTTTGTGAATAATCGTCTTTCAACTGTGTGAACAGTTATTGACAACAGCCCTGTTATCACAGCCAGACAAACATATTAGCAGACTGATAAACATATTTACCGGGTGATGTTGTGATGAACATATTCAGCCATTCAGCATGTTGTATGGCCCATGCAGGAATGTTGGGTCATCAATACAGACTCTGGGAATGTCCACGTCTAGGCCCCATCTGTGAAGTCCATGGAGAACAAGAGCACCACCTCCCAGCTGCCCACTGCACTGAGGCTAGGGAACACGGTCACCACCGACAAATCCATGATTATCGAAAACTTCAACAAGCATTTCTCAACGGCTGGCCATGCCTTCCACCTGGCTACTCCTACCTCGGCCAACAGCTCCGGCCCCCCCCGCAGCTCCTCGCCCTAGCCTCTCCACGTCTAGGCCCCATCTCTACCACAGGAGGTTGGGTCATCAATACAGACTCTGGGAATGTTCACGTCTAGGCCCCATCTCTACCACAGGAGGTTGGGTCATCAATACAGACTCTGGGAATGTCCACGTCTAGGCCCCATCTCTACCACAGGAGGTTGGGTCATCAATACAGACTCTGGGAATGTCCACGTCTAGGCCCCATCTCTACCACAGGAGGTTGGGTCATCAATACAGACTCTGGGAATGTCCACGTCTAGGCCCCATCTCTACCACAGGAGGTTGGGTCATCAATACAGACTCTGGGAATGTTCACGTCTAGGCCCCATCTCTACCACAGAAGGTTGGTGGCACCTTCATTTGGGAGGACGGACTTGTGGCAATGGCTGGAGCAGAATCTGTTGGAATGGTATCAAATACATCATTTCCATGTGTTTGATGCCATTCCATTCGCTCCGTTCCAGCCATTATTCTGAACTATCCTCCCCTTAGCAGCCCCCTGTGATCTCCACCCATGTACTGTGTCATGTATTTGCTACTATGGTTTTCCTAGAATCACACGTATGACCCCATGAAGGAGAGGGTTGGGTTAGAGTCATGACTTGTTATATAACACAGTACCAGTGTGGGACACTGGTCCCAGATCCCTCGTCTTAGTGGGAGAGAGTATAGATAGAATGTGCTGTTCAGCACGTCTCTACCTCACTTGTTGTGTGTGAGTGGATGAATGTTAAAGACTCCAGCCACCCAATCCATAGACTGTTCTCTCTGCTTCCGCATGACAAGCAGTACCGGTGCATTGAGTCTGAGACCAATAAACTCCTGAACAACTTCTATCCCAAGCCATAAGACTGCTAAATAGCTAACAAAATAGCTGCACAGACCTTCACTTCATGCACACTCACAAGACCCTACACACTCATTTGATTTACTCACACACACACAACATGCATATACATTTATACTGACTACACACACACTGTACATATCTACCTCTATTTTTTATTGAACCTTAATTTAACTAGGCAAGTCAGTTAAATGAAGAACAAATTCATATTTTACAATGACGACCTACCCCAGACAAACCCTCCCCTAACTCAGATGACGCTGGGCCAATTGTGCGCCGCCCTATGTGACTATGGATCACGGCCGGTTGGGATACAGCCCGGGATCGAACCAGGGTCTGAAGTGACGCCTCTAGCACTGAGATGCAGTGCCTTAGAGTGTAAACATGGCATTGCAACTGACCCTGTATACATATATTACTTACTTTCTTGTGTAATTCTTATTTCATATTTCTATTCTATTTATGTCACTGCTGGTGTGGTGTGTTTGAGTTTACCCCCAGGCCTTTATGTCGCTGCTGGTGTGGTGTGTTTGAGTTTACCCCCAGGCCTTTATGTCACTGCTGGTGTGGTGTGTTTGAGTTTACCCCCAGGCCTTTATGTCACTGCTGGTGTGGTGTGTTTGAGTTTACCCCCAGGCCTTTATGTCACTGCTGGTGTGGTGTGTTTGAGTTTACCCCCAGGCCTTTATGTCACTGCTGGTGTGGTGTGTTTGAGTTTACCCCCAGGCCTTTATGTCACTGCTGGTGTGGTGTGTTTGAGTTTACCCCCAGGCCTTTATGTCACTGCTGGTGTGGTGTGTTTGAGTTTACCCCCAGGCCTTTATGTCACTGGTGGTGTGGTGTGGGCCTATGTGTTGGTTTATGTTATAGGGTCTCGTGCTCTATTGTTTGTGCGCTTGTCCAGGAATGTGTGTGTTTGTCTGAGTGAATGAGTGTGTTTGAGCAGAAGCCTTGTAATGTGTCGACTGTGGTTTACGGGTGTGTCCCTGATCGGCTGCTTAGCGCGAGGCAGCCTCGTCTAAATATTAACTACATAAATAACCAGTAGCACCCATGACATCCGTCTCACGTCAGGTGACCTCTCTTCAATCAGCACCATCAGCAATCAACACACACACACACACACACACACACACACACACACACACACACACACACACACACACACACACACACACACACACACACACACACACACACACACACACACACACACACACACACACACACACACACACACACACACACACACACACACACACACACACACAAACCTCTATGGACTGCTGTGTTATGTAGCAGTGTATCTGTTTTTAGACTGAATAGTTCACACAGGGCTGTTTATTTGTCCCCTTCAGCATGAGAGAGACTATAGGTCCAGTAACAGGGTGTATGTGCTGAGTCTTTAGAGACGCTTTGTGAAAATGCTTCAGTAATAGTCTCTTTCTTACCTTGGAGAACAACAGTGGAAGTGTTCTCCTCTTCTTTTTCTTCATATATCTACTATATTCACAGTTTGTGCGTGATGTACTGGCCGGTTGTATTTTTATACCACACCGCCCAGCAAAATAACACAGCAATCAGGATTTTCAGGGGAATCTCAGTTTAGAATCACATCTCATCATCTTCAGAGAGAGCTTAACAGGGTCGCGCCGCTCGAGTGTGTAAGAATTGGTCGCCCTGGCGTGTGATACTGATAGGTTGGGAAAGCGAACACAACACAATTGGGCGTGCCGGCTGATGAATCATGAGGATTTGTATGACAGAGGGTCATGTTGCTTTACGCTTCATGTGACAAATTCTGCCTGATTTCCCCTTTGTTTCCCTCAATGTGTCACATCGGCAACCATCCATATCTGTTCTGTTTGGATGGGAAGACCCAGGAGGAAGTCAGTGAGCACAGATATGATCCCTTGTACCTCTCACCTCTCTCTCTATACTGCAAATTTGCTGTCTCTCCCTCTCTATCATCTCTCTTCTTCTCTCTTTGTTTTCCTTTGTGTCTGTCTCGGTCTCCAGTCTCCAGTCTAATTTCTTCTTTCGAGCTCAAACTATCCTCCTACTGTGTGCCAGTACACAGTCCACTGTACAATGACAGACAACCCCCTGGAAAAACATTCTACTGTGGAGGTTTTGTCAGCAGAGGCCACGGTCACCCCAAGGTGTTCCACTACACACACACACACACACACACACACACACACACACACACACACACACACACACACACACACACACACACACACACACACACACACACACACACACACACACACACACACACACACACACACACACACACACACACACACACACACCAGAAATGGGGTAGAAACAATGGCAGAGAAAGCCAGGAGCAATCTCTTATGGCCTCCCTGTGTCGGGCTTCTCCAAACCCATTAAGGTATCTCTGGAGAATGTACACCTACACACACATGCGCGCATACACTTTCTCTCACCGTCTCTCTTCCTCGCCATTTGCTTTCATTCAACCCCCCCCCCTCAATTTGTCTACCTTTCTCTCTCTCTCACCCTCCCAACTATGTCTCTTTCTCACCCTCTGTCTACACCTCTGTGTCTCTAGGGGTAGTCTCTGTGCCTGGAGGTAAAGCCTGAGGGGCCAATCCATCAAGAGTAGCTTCCCTCCTTTTCGTCCTGCTCTATCCTCTCACCGCCCCCATTAGTTCTCTCTCCGTTAGATGTTTCTCTTTCACTCGCTCCTCTCTTTTCCGTACGTGTATTCTCTCTCTCCTTTTTCAGTTGAAAACGTTAGTGTGTACTACTGGCATGACAAGTTCTGCATCTGTTGGGGAGCATGCTAGAGTCAGCATCACTAGCACCCTGTATCCCTCTGCAGTCTTCCATCTGGGCTTGGTCCGAACCTGGATGGGAGACTACCTGGGGAAATCAGTCTGGTGATAATACCTTCATATCAGAACATTCATACTTCTATACCCCCAGGCCACATCAGTTGTAAAAGCAGACTTCCCATACATCAATGAGAAGACAACCTCTCAAGACACAGACACAAATGTGGAACACACACACCCCCTCCTGCTGACCCTCGTCCACCCAGCTCTAACGCAGCCAGTCCAATATGGAGGTGAGTTATGCCTTCATAAAATCCCTATGGTAGGTAATCTGTTAGGAGGCTGGAGCCATACTTTTCTGATCACACTCTCTCACATACAAACTGACAAACACCATCCTCTGCTGATTGCCAAAGGCGAAGGTCAGGCCTTTGACAGAATGAGCGCCATTGTTGCGGAAATATCGGTGACAAGGGACAAGGATGTCAACCTTCGGGGGAGTTATGAGGCCAGGGTCAGCGAGGGAGTATATGGATGAAGTTGCCCCTAGACACTGAATACATTGATAACTCAGTTTTGAGTTATCCCATCTAATGGTTAAGGTTAGAGTTTGGAGAGAGGGATCTCGTCCTAGATCTGTGCCTAAGGGCAAGTTCAACCTAGAGATTCAGGGGATTCAGAGTTACTAAATATAACCACAAGAGGGAGACACAGATTTATTTACTGTACAGATATTTCAGATGCTCTTAATCAGATTTTTCTTTCTCAGTCAATTTTCTTTCTTACTTCCTTGCTTCATCTTTTCCTCTCCCCTTCTCCTTTTTCTCCTTTAGTCCAATGCTCTTTTCTCTCTGAATCTCTCCCCTCTTTTATCACCATCTGTCTTTCTTCATCTCCCATCACAATGTCTCCTCACTCTTTATCTATTTTTATATCTGTATTGTATGTTGGCCATCCTATGCCTTACCTTGGGCAGGAACACACACACACACACACACACACACACACACACACACACACACACACACACACACACACACACACACACACACACACACACACACACACACACACACACACACACACACACACACACACACACACACACACACACACACAGCTCATGCCTCCTAGTGGTAGTGGGGATTCAAGTGTGTCTAAGCCCATTGGGAAGGCGCTGGTAATTCTCCATGTCAGATTTGGGGGATTTTCAGAGCATGAACCTATACCAGGTCCACTACTCTGTTAGTTTGTTTGTGTAGTTACTGTTGTGTTGTAGTACTCTCATATACACAAAGGTAAACAGAACCCCACTAACATACACATACACACACACACACCTTCCCCACTCCTCTCCATTCTCCCCTTCCAACTTTCTTCACCCCCTTCCCTACCCTACATTCCCTCCTCATTCCTGTACAGGGTCCTGTAATGGTGCAGATTCTGGTCAGTGTCCCTGATGACACAACAGAGCGCACACACACACACATCAGACAGTATGTCCTGCTGCCTGTCAGCAGTCTGTCTGTGGTCTCCCTAAGACATCGAGCCTGTTTGTGTGTGTGTGTGTGTCGATGATCGATGAGTGTGTGTGTGTGTGTGTGTGTGTGTCGATGAGTGTGTAGGGAGTAGCTGTTGGTAGAGATCCATTGATATTTAATCAGTTTCAGTAGGTACCCCATCTGGGGCTTAAATGTATATTGAGTGTCTAAAGGACATTGGCCTTGCTAGACTCCTGTTCTTCTCTCCTCCAATGTCCATACATTCTTCTTCTTTTTACCCAATGCTCTGCTCAATATTAATACTCACAAGTACGCTATTTTGTTCTGTTGTTGATGTGCAAGGGAGAGGAAAAGAGATGAGAGAGAGAGAGAGAGAGAGAGAGAGAGAGAGAGAGAGAGAGAGAGAGAGAGAGAGAGAGAGAGAGAGAGAGAGAGAGAAAGGGATTGAGAAAAGTCATGCAAAAAACACAGAGAGAGCAAGAGATGAAGAGAGAGAGGCAATGAACAGAGCATAAGAGAAAGAAAGAGAGAGAGATATAGAGAGGGGAGCAGATGGAGTCAGACGACACGATTTACACCCACTAATGAGTGACGCACTTTTCGGCCCATCAAAGTGCCCGCTGAAAAATCATGGGTCCTCGGCTCCTGTCCCCCAGCCGTCAAAGTGAACCGACCGTGTCACAGGCCCGACTGGCGGGATGAAGGGACAGAGAACGAGAGAATGACAGAAAATGAGACAGAGGGTGAACGAGGGTAGGGGAGATTTATGATATAACATTAAGCAGCCAATGCCATGTTGTAATAATCTCATGTTCAAATGTTTTGGCAGGCAAGTGCAATGTTGTCCTTGTCTACTGCAAAACTCTTGTCATTGCAGAATGTCAGTGTTACATGTTACTGCTATAGGCTGCATTAACCCTGCCCCTTCCTAGAATCATTTTTATCTATAGCTCCATCTCTCTCTCTCTCTCTCTCTCTCTCTCTCTCTCTTTTCTCATCCCTTTTTCCCTCTTAGTCCTACAACAACAGCAGGGATCCTCTCTCCCTCGTTCAGCCTCGCCAGTTCCTCCCACAAACTCTAACATTGAGTAACTTGCTATTGCTTGGGGCCAGTAGTCTGTAAACATGTGTATTGCTGCTTGCTGCTCTGTCAAGGTTAAAATAACAATTGGGGTGATTATATGTGTATGCGTGTGGTGTGTGTGTGTATGTGTGTATGCATGTGTTTGTATGTCCGTGTGTGTGTGTGTGTGTGTGTGTGTGTGTGTGTGTGTGTGTGTGTGTGTGTGTGTGTGTGTGTGTGTGTGTGTGTGTGTGTGTGTGTGTGTGTGTGTGTGTGTGTGTGTGTGTGTGTGTGTGTGTGTGTGTGTGTGTGTGTGTGTGTGTGTGTGTGTGTGTGTTTGTGTTTGTACAAGTGGGAGAAAATGAACTGGCACTGCTCGAGCAGCAGAAAATCTGTTACTGCCAGCAGACGTGGCCAGTGCCGCGAATCGCATCAGAGTGGAGCAGAATGCTGATCTCCTACCCCTCCTCCTCCTTCTGTCCTCCCTCCTCTATTCCTCCCTTCCCTCCTCCTTCCACTCCTCTCATCCTTCTGCTCCTCCTTGCCTCATCCCCATCTTCTCATCCTCTACTCTTCCCCCTCCTCCCCCCTTCCAAAGCAGACAGGATAGGTAGACAAACAACCTCAAAATATGTAGAGCTGAAATGCATAGTGAAGCTGCTGTATGTTTAACTCATTTTAGATGAAGTGCTGTCTCGTCCAACTAAAATGTCAACGGTTATTGTGGAAACATTGTGTACTGTAGAGAATGCCTATGGTCATGTTGACTAACCCATGTGTTTCCCTTCTCTGTCTTTCCTTTGACAACCTGCACTGAACTTATCCACCAGTCCCAAGGGTGGAGCTCTCCCACCAGTGGAGGCTGCTGAGGGGAGGACGGCTCATAATAATGGCTGGAATGGAGTCAATGGAAGGGAGTCAATGGAATGGTATCAACCACATCAAACATGTGGATTCCATGTGGTTGATACCACTCCATTGACTCCCTTCCATTGACTCCATTCCAGCCATTATTATGAGCCGTCCTCCCCTCAGCAGCCTCCACTGTCTCACACATACCATAGGCTTACATTCAGCAGTTTTATGTGAATTTCTTTTCCGGTGTCTACAAGCATGTTTGACCATCTATCTCTATGTATTAACACAACATTGCAACACTGTGAAGTAGTATTAGCTAATTAGCCAGACAATGCCGATTAATATTTGAATAGGACTGGTGGAAAGCTTGACTGACCTTCTGAATACAGAACTACTAAAGGAGGGCTTGTAAAGAGTAATGCAGCTGACAAGGCTAGAGATCAGTGTCACCAGTCACAGAGCTGAACCAGCCATTCTCTTATTAGCTCTCCTGGTTGGGTTTTATGAGGCATCCCATACAGCAAGCACCTGCTGGATGAGAGCATTAATATAAACACACACCACACACACAGACACACACACACACACACACACACACACACACACACACACACACACACACACACACACACACACACACACACACACACACACACACACACACACACACACACACACACACACACACACACACACACATAAACGCACACACACACACACACACACACACACACACACACACACACACACACACACACACACACACACACACACACACACACACACACACACACACACACACACACACACACACACACACACACACACACACACACACACACACACACACACACACACACACACACACACACACACACACACACACACACACACACACACACACACACACACACACACACACACACACACACACACACACCCACACACACACACACACACACACACACACACACACACACACACACACACACACACACACACACACACACACACACACACACACACACACACACACACACACACACTAGGAGCTCCCCAGTATTTCGTGATCACTCTCCTTTGCACTCTCAGACCGTGGGCATGTTGTTAGTGTCCCTCATAGAGCCTGTCACCTCCAGACTCACACACTCATTCCCCCTTCTCTGTGTCTGTTCCCCACTCTCTGACACTTTCTACAGACACACACCACGCCTGAATATTTCATACTAATTGGACATTTCAGGATGACTCTGCCATAACTAGGAGACGTCAGGATTGCCAGATGCATTATTAAAACTTTCCCTCAGCTCTCTCAACCTCCGCTCTTTCACCCTCCCTCTCTGTCCTTCTCTCTGTCTGTCTTTTGTGCCCTCTCTTTCTTAGTGCGCTGTGTTCTTCTATTTCAAAAACAACGCATGCACTTTGATCAGAGTGGCATGGTGAACGTTGCCTTACCCCGGCCTCGTTTTGTTTATGTGCTGCACAGTACATAAGAAGGCGAAAAAGAAAGATGGGAGAACGAGTTTTACTCTGATATACATAGCTAATGTAGAGGACATCATTACAGACTTATTTCATCATTACTCCGAATGCTGTTTTTCAGCCACGAAAACCGTTGGTATCAGCAAGTTCAGCGAGTTTTCTCACCAATGCATGGACACATATATTTAAAAAACACATGCGCGTGCGCACGGACGTATGCAAACACAAAAGGGCCTCGTGCCTCTCTACGCCTGGTGATCATTAAGAAGAATATTTGTGTCCCTAAAGGCCGGGGTGAGGTGAGGTGAGGTGAGAGATAGATAGATAGATATAAAAAGAAGGGGAAAAGAAAGAGTTGGGACAACGACAGAAGAGGACAGGCAAGGAGAGAGGGGAAGCGAAGAGGGGGAATGAGGGAGAGAAAAAATAACTGAAGAAAATGGCAAAATGCATAAAGAATGCAGAGCAGACAGCAGCCGTGTCTGGGGCTGCCACCATCCAAATGAGATACCCTGGCATTTAGAATGTGGGGCGAACGCCCAAAATCAACAAGGGGCCATATGAATAATGAACAGAGAAACTTTCTGTTTGTGTGTGTGTGTGTGTGTGTGTGTGTGTGTGTGTGTGTGTGTGTGTGTGTGTGTGTGTGTGTGTGTGTGTGTGTGTGTGTGTGTGTGTGTGTGTGTGTGTGTGTGTGTGTGTGTGTGTGTGTGTGTGTGTGTGTGTGCGTGTGTGTGTGTGCGTCCATGAGTGTGCCACTGGTTCCCTTTGTCATCCTATCAGGCAAGGTCATGCTTACAACTCTCGCTGGCAGCCGTCGCTATCTCTGACTCTTCAGCTCTCCCTCCTTTTCCCCTTTCCCTCTCTCATTATGCACTTTTTGCTCCTTCTGGGAACTTTTTTCACTCTCTCTTTCCCTCCCTCTATCTTTTGCCTTTATGTATGAGAATGTACTTTTGTATTGTTTCGCAGAACAGCACCTCCTCTGATCTAAGGTGCATCTCAATAGACTAAAGTGCCTTACTCTCATGTCCTCTCAGTTTCATCTGAAGAAAAATAAACAGAGTGACACATCAATATGTGTTTTGCATCTGTTCAACTCTCTCAGAGCAGGTTGAGTATAAGAGATGAAGATAAACCCTTTGCTAAGTTATTACGGCTTGTTACTGATGCCCACCTTAATTCTTCCCATTTCTTGATAATAGAGTGAAACTTTTGGTGTCTCTCTGAGCTGTGTAGGGAGGGCGGATAGAATGGGGGGTTTAGGGTGGCGAGGGAAGTTCTTGCTGATGCACACAGTGTTTTAATTATTGAGTGAAGCGGTTTGGGTCTAAATAAGGATGAACAGCTGTTAGAGAAGCCTCTCTCACTGACTCAGGTGTTTTTTAAAGGCCTGGAGAAGAAACTCCAACACACACGCCACCAACAGATCCCTGAGGACCAAGTCAGGGTGCAGAGGCATACCTGGAGACAAACTACGAGAGTGAGAGAGCAAGAGAGAGAGAGAGGGAGGGAGAGAGAGTTTCTAGCCTGTTTTAGTCTTCTTCCTTCCTTATGTCTCTCGACAGTGCCTTCAGAAAGTATTCACGCCGCTTGACTTTTTCTACGTTTGTTATGTTACAAAATTGGGATTAAAATGGATTTAATCATACTTTTTTTTCAACGATCTACACAAAATACTCTGTATTTTATGTCAAAGTGGAAGAAACATTTTAGCACTTTTAAAAAACGGACTATGTCTTGATTAGATAAGTATTCAACCCCCTGAGTCAATACGTGTTACAATCACCTTTGGCAGTTTGTAACGGCTTTCTTTAGGTGAAGTAGAGAAGGACCAAAACGCAGCGTGGTTATATTTTTATTTGATCTTTATTTAACTAGGCAAGTCAGTTAAGAAAAAATTCTTATTTTCAATGACGGCCTAGGAACAGTGGGTTAACTGCCTGTTCAGGGGCAGAACGACAGATTTGTACCTTGTCGGCTCAGAGGTTTGAACTTGCAACCTTCCGGTTACTAGTCCAACGCTCTAACCACTAGGCTACCCTGATTCATGTTTAATCAAAAAAAGATAAACACGAACACTACAAAACAATAAACGTGGAAAAAACAGCCCTATCTGGTGCAAAACCCAGAGACAGGAACAATCACCCACAAACACACAGTGAAACCCAGGCTACCTAAGTATGATTCTCAATCAGAGACAACTAATGACACCTGCCTCTGATTGAGAACCATACTAGGCCGAAACATAGAAATACCCCATAGACTGCCCACCCAACTCACGCCCTGACCATACTAAAATAAATACAAAACAAATTAAATAAAGGTCAGAACGTGACACAGTTACTACAGTTGTGAGTCTTTTGAGGGTAAGTCTCAAAATATTGGATTGTACAATTATTTGCCTATTATTGTTTTTTTCTTTTTTTTTAACTCTTCAAGTTGGTTGTTGATCATTGCTAGACACCCATTTCCAGGTCTTTTCAAGCAGATTTAAGTCAAAACTGTAACTAGTCCACTCAGGAAATTGTTATCTTGGTAAGCAAGTCCAGTGTATATTTGGCCTTGAGTTTTAGGTTGTTGTCCTGCTGAAAGGTGAATTTGTCTCCCAGTGTCTTGTGGAAAGCAGACTGAACTAGGTTTACCTCTAGGATTGTGCCTGTGCTTAGCTCTATTCTGTTTCTTTTTATCCTAAAAAGTTCCTTAGTCCTTACCGATGTCAAGCATATCCATAACATGATGCTGCGACCACCTCTCTTGAAAACATGAAGAGTGGTACTCAGTGATGTATTGTGTTGGATTTGCCACAAACATAATGCTTTGTATTCTGGACAAAAAGTGAATTTCTTTGCCATATTTTTTGCAGTATTATTTTAGCACCTTATTGCAAACAGGATGTAGGGTTGTTTTTTGTTGGTTTTTTTCAGCACAGGCTTCCTTCCTTTCACTCTGTAAATTAGCTTAGTATAGTGGAGTAACTACAATGTCGTAGATCCATCCTTAGTTTTCTCCTATCACAACCAATAACGATTGTCCTCCTGACGAAGAGGAGTAGTAAGGAAGGATTGGCGGACCAATCCGCAGCGTGGTAAGTGTTAATCTTGTTTATTTGCCTGAACACTAAAATAGAAAATAACAACGTGAATAAACGAAACAAACGAAACAGTCCCGTGTGGAACAAACACTGACATGGAAAATCATCACCCACAACTCAAAAGTGAAACCAGGCTACCTAAGTATGGTTCTCAATCAGCGACAACGATTGACAGCTGCCTCTGATTGAGAATCATACCAGGCCTAACACATAAATCCCAAATTATAGAAAAAGGAACATAGACTGCCCACCCCAACTCACGCCCTGACCATACTAAAAGACAAAACAAAGGGACTTAAGGTCAGAACGTGACACAACCATTAAACTCTGTAATTGTTTTAGTCACCATTGGCCTCGTGGTGAAATCCCTGAGCGGTTTCCTTTCTCTCTGGCAACTGAGTTAGGAAGGATGCCTGTATCTTTGTAGTGACTTGGAGTAATAATACAAATGAATTACATCACCATGCTCAAATGGATATTCAGTGACTGCTTGTTTTATTTTTACCCATCTACCAATAGGTGTCCTTCTGTGTGTGGCAATGGAAAACCTCCCTAGTCTTTGTGGTTGAATCTGTGTTTGAAATTCACTGTCCGACTGTGGGACCTTACATAAAATTCTGTGTGGGGTACAGAGATGAAGTAGTCATTAAAAAAATAATGTTTAACACAATTATTGCACACAGAGTGAGTCCATGCAACTTATTATGTGACTTGTTAAGCACATTTTTTATCCTGAACTTTAGGCTTGTCATAACAAAGAGGTTGAATACTCAGAGAAAACAAATCCACTTTGACATCATGGGGTACTGTGGGGAGATCAGTGACACAAAATCTAAATGGAATCCATTTTAAATTCAGGCTGTAACAAAACAAAATACGGAAAAAGTTGAAGGGTGGGAATACTTTCTGAAGACACTGTATGTTACTGTCGTTCCCCCTTTTTCTACACTATGTATACAAACGTATGTGGACACCCCTTCAAATGAGAGGATTCGGCTATTTTAGCTACAGCCGTTGCTGACAGGTGTATAAAATTGAGCCCACAGCCATGCAATCTCCATAGACAAACATTGGCAGTAGAATGTCCTTCCTGAAGAGCTCAGTGACTTTCAACGTGGCCCCGTCATAGGATGCCACCTTTCCAACATGTCAGTTCATAAAATGTCTGCCCTGCTAGAGCTCCCCCAGTCAACTGTAAGTGCTGTTATTGTGAAGTGGAAATGTCTAGGAGCAACAACGGCTCAGTCGCGAAGTGATAGGCCACACAAGCTCACAGAATGGGACCGCCGAGTGCTGAAGTGTGTAAAAATAGTCTGTCCTCGGTTGCAACACTCACTACCGAGTTCCAAACTACCTCTGGATGCAACGTCAGCACAATAACTGTTCATCAGGAGCTTCATGAAATGGGTTTCCATGGCTGAGCAGCCGCACACAAGACTAAGATCACCATGCGCAATACCAAGCGTCGGCTGGAGTGGTGTGATGCTCGCCGCCTTTGGACTCTAGAGCAGTGGAAACGCGTTCTCTGGCGTAATGAATCATGCTTCACCATCTGGCAGTCCAACGCAGCCAGGAGAACGCTGCTTGCCCCAATGCATAGTGCCAACTGTAAAGTCTGGTGGAGGAGGAATAATGGTCTGGGGCTGTTTTTCATGGTTCTGGCTAGGTCCCTTAGTTCCAGTGAAGGGAAATCTTAACACTATAGCATACAATGCCATTCTAGATCATTCTGTGCTTCCAACTTTGTTTCAACAGTTTGGGGAAGACCCTTTCCAGTTTCAACATGTCAATGCCCCTGTACACTAAGTGAGGTACATACTAAAATGGTTTGTTGAGATCTGTGTGGAAGAACTTGACTGGTCTGCACAGAGCCCTGACCTCAACTCCATCAAACACCTTTGGGATGAATTGGAATGCCAACTGCGAGCCAGGCCTAATCGCCCAACATCAGTGCCAGACCTCACTAATGCTCTTGTGGCTGAATGGACGCAATGTTCCAACATTTAGTGGAAAGCATTCCCAGAAGAGTGGAGGGGGGCTGTTATAGCAGCAAAGGGGGGGACCAACTCCATATTAATGCCTATGATCTTGGAATGAGACGAGCAGGCATCCACGTACTTTTGATCATGTAGTGAATTTTCACCCATTTTCTCAGTAACAGCACCATTGTGCCACTGGTTTGCCTCGAGAACGCCATGTCCAGATCTTGCTTGCTTTGCGTCTTGTGCGTTTTATGAGTTCAGATTTAAAGGTAAAGCCCCAAAACCATACACTAAGAGGAAGAAGAAGAGGAGGAAGTAGAAGAGAGTCCACACCAGCCAACAGCCTCAGAAAGCTGCTGGTTTAGCATCTCTTCTCCAGATTATCTCCATACTGGGGAGACACTGGTTTAAGGAAGTAAGGGCTAAAAGAAACACAGCTCTGTGCATGTGCTGCAATCCCCCTATTCCTATAAGCTGGCCTGATCCATCCCCTATTCCAAGCTGCCTGGTTGGGAATAGACTCTGGAAATTCTGCTGCTTGGGGGAAAATCCTGTTAATGACTAGGAAAAGCAGGAGACACACGTTAGAGTGGAGTAATACGATTAGGAAGGAGTTGGAGAGGCTGGGTTGAGTTTGAGCTGATTTTGCCCAAAGAGGAAACATTTCAAAAAGGTTTCCATTTCTGGGAGAAGTTGAGGTTTTCCGACTCTTTTGGAATCTTCCAAGGTACATATGTCCTTTCGCTAACACTTGACTAGGCGTACGTGTATGAGATGTGTGTGTGTGTGTGTCTGCACAGACAGAATTGTTGACATGCGAGAAGCTGTCGTCTGGGATTGGCCTTGGGAGAGAGATAATCGCATGTGTGAGAGCCCCAGTGTGGTTTTCTAAAGGTTAGGGAGCGGGTGTGTTTTGGTGGCAATCCAGCGCCTGACCCAATTTCTATTAATTGTGTCGTGCTACTTCCTCAGTCTTGCCTAAAGAAGTGTTGTTGTGTGTGCATGTGTGTGTGTGTGTGTGTGTGTTTGAGTGTGTATGTGTGAGGTCATTCCAGAAAGTCAGGTAGAGCTGTGTGCATGTGTGTGTCAGTGTGGTAGGTAAACAATGTTTTCATCAAGGGGTTTTGGAGACACGTCCAAATTTAATGGCATTTACCGGTCAGAAAATAGTATACAGTCTATTTACCTGCTCTCCCATCTCCTCTAGAGGTTGTGTCAAGTTGGCTGGATGTCCTTTGGGTGGTGGACCATTAGTGATACACACGGGACACTGTTGAACGTGGAAAAACCCAGCAGTGTAGGCAGTTCTTGACACAAACCGGTGCACCTACTACCATACCCTGTTCAACGGCACTTAAATCTTATGTCTTGCCCATTTACCTTCTAAATGGCACACATACACAATCCATGTCTCAATTGTCTCAAGGCTTAAAAATCCATCTTTAACCTGTCTCCTCCCCTTCATATGCACTGATTGAAGTGGATTTAAAAAGTGACATCAATAAGGGATCATAGCTTTCACCTGGACAGGTTAAAGAAGGATTTTTAAGCCTTGAGACAATTGAGACATGGATTTAAGTGCCTTTGAACGGGGTATGGTATTAGGTCCCAGGCACTCAGGTTTGACTGTGTCAAGAACTGCAACGCTGCTGGGTTTTTCATGCTCAACAGTTTCCCTCAGCCCCCAATTGACGTATATATTTTTCGACAGCAACGCACCGCACAGCACCCCAAAACAAAAAATCTTCCCGTGGGCCATGTTTCCACCTGTTGCTAAATTCATAAATTAATGTCATAAATTGGCCCATTCCCCTAGTGAGTCGGTCCCTGAATAGAAGGAGAGCATGAAAAACAGTGATGTGTAGTGAGGTGGCCCTTCAGCCTTCTAGCTCTAATCTTAGAACATCTTTCCAATCTGAAGTGTGAAAGGACATACAGCATTTTTTTCAATCAATATGATGCAGCAAAGATCAAATAAAATCCTTGACATAAAAGGACCCCCACCAGCCTCCTTCCTCACTCCATGTCCATGCCCCATGCCCACTAGATAAGAAAACGGAAATGAAGAAAATAGAATAAAAAGATGTAGGATCTCGATCCTGCACTGATAGATTCGTGAGGCGGCGATTTGGTGATTTTCACTTTAGCTTGCCTGATCCTTCCTCCTCTCTTCATCTCCTACCCTCCTCCTCTTGTGTTCCCCTCTGAGTGCTATATGAAAGAACGATCAGATCTCACGGCCAGCAGACAAGTTTCTCCCATAACCTTGAACAGATGATGGGAACTTCCGCATCTGTCTTTCACTCTTTGTTTCTCATTCCCTTTCTTTCTTTAGGGCTTTAGAGCATTATGTAAAGGTTGCAGCCTTTAATATCATCAAGTCCTTCTCTGTCTGGATTCATATACTCTCACAATAGTTACCTACAGAACAGCTATGAACAGAGAGAGTTTGAGAGAGAGAGTTTAAGGGTTAGGCCGTTTTGAGGGGCAAAGGAAGGGATAGAAAGGAAGGCAGAAAGAAAAAAATGAGAGACAGAGAGAGAGAGAGAGAGAGAGAGAGAGAGAGAGAGAGAGAGAGAGAGAGAGAGAGAGAGAGAGAGAGAGAGAGAGAGAGAGAGAGAGAGAGAGAGAGAGAATTCATCCACTAAAGCACTTGTGAAATCCATTCTAGCTAGCAGCATTCGGCACTAAAATTCTGACTCCCTTTCCCTTTTAACTGGGCGAGTTGGATATCTCTGCCTCTCAGTTTGTCAAATGTCCATTAAAAAACAGCACTCATGCTTATCAGAGCACAGTCCTATTAATTGGTTTGTTTGTTTTATCTCATTTTTTGGTGTTTTTTTTTATGGAAATGAACTGCACTTAATTGCCAATTCATTTTGTGTTCCTTTTAGTATGGGAATGAGGCTGTCATCAAAATAATGAGCTGGTTGTCATTGCAGGAGCCCTGCTGTTTAGATTCTCTATGAGAGGTTATTCTGTGTGAATCTTTGGGAGTGCAGAGGAACAGTTGAAGTCGGAAGTTTACATACACCTTAGCCAAATACATTTAAACTCAGTTTTTCACAATTCCTGGCATTTAATCCCAGAAAAGATTCCCTGTCTTAGGCTAGTTAGGATCACCACTTTATTTTAAGAATGTGAAATGTTAGAATAATAGTAGAGAGAGAGATTTATTTCAGCTTTTATTTATTTCATCACATTCCCAGTGGGTCAGAAGTTTACATACACTCAATTAGTATTTGGTAGCATTGCCTTTAAATTGTGTAACTTTGGTCAAACGTTTCAGGTAGCCTTCCATAAGCTTCCCACAATAAGTTGGGTGAATTTTGGCCCATTCCTCCTGACAGAGCTGGTGTAAGTTTTGTAGGCCTCCTTGCTCGCACACGCTTTTCCAGTTCTGCCCACACATTTTCTATAGGATTGAGGTCAGAGCTTTGTGATGGCCTCTCCAATACCTTGATTTTGTTGTCCTTAAGCAATTTTGCCACAACTTTGGAAGTATGCTTGGGGTCATTGTCTTCCAAGATGGTGTAGCAGTCAGACGTCTTTTGTCCACATCTTGTCGTGTCCCGTGTATAAATTGTGTATATATCTTTTTATATCTTTTTTTCACATATATTTTTAAAATATTTTTCTTAACCTCGACTTCAACATACTCTCCTGCAATCCACCTCACCCAATGTGGTATGGATCTGCTATTTTCTTTACATTTAAACAGGAACCCCCAACAGAAGCTAGCCAGCTAACTAGCTAGTAGCTAGTAGTCAGCTTGCCACTGCTAGCGGTCATCAGCTACCTTTAGCCCAGACAACTCTCGCCAGTCTGCACAGCGCGACTCAAGTCAGAGCCAATCGGACTTATTCTTCTCCATATCTCCAAATTCCTACCACAAGCTCTGAACCTTTTCACCAAGATCATCGCAGCTAGCTAGCTGCTATCTGATTGGCCAATCCTGGCTAACATTTCTGTACCGAAGCAAGAACCAACTAGTCTGGAGCTAGCCTTTGCTAGGCCCATCTCCCGGTTAGCCGAAGAGGTCCATCAGCCACTCCTTGAGCTACAATACCTATTTTGCCAATTGACCTGGACCCCCGCCGACCCATCACGGCTGAACTACCGATGTAATTCGCCTAAGGGTTTTTTTCAACTGGCTCCTCCGTTGTGACGTCCCCTGAATGCCCATCTGCTAGCCTGCTAGCCGTGCCCCGCTAGCTGTCTAGAGCATATTGGACTGTTATCTTAAGAGGCCCATCGGACAAATTCTTTGGCCAGTATACCTATTTTGCCAATTGGCCTAGACCCTTTTACCACACAGAGCCCTGCTGATCCACGATGACTGGTATGCCGATGTAACTGCATGAGGGGGCTACAACTGATTTCTTCCGTCGTGACATCGCTCTAAGGCTCTTCTGCTAGCTTACTAGCCCCGGCCCGCTAGCTGCCTGAATTGCCGTGTCTCCGGCCCGCTGAGCCACTCACTGGACCCCTATGATCACTCGGCTATACATGCCTGTCCCTAATGTCAATATGCCTTGTCCATTGCTGTTTTGGTTGGTAATTATTGCCTTATTTCACTGTAGAGCCTCTAAGCCCTGCTCAATATGCCTTAGTTAACCCTTTAGTTCCACCTCCCACACATGCGGTGACCTCCAAAACCCCAGAAATTTCCATCCCTAACTATAAAATTTTCCGACAAGATAGAACTGCCAAAGGGGGCGGAGTTGCAATCTACTGCAGAGGACAGCCTGCAGAGTTCTGTCTTACTATCCAATGTCTGTGCCCAAACAACTTACGCTTCTACATTTAAAAATTCACCTTTGCAGAAACAAGTGTCTCTCCGTTGCCGCTTGCTATAGACCACCTTCTGCGCCCCAGCTGTGCCCTGGACACCATATGTGAATTGATTGCCCCCCATCTGTCTTCAGAGCTCGTGCTGTTAGGTGACCAAAACTGGAACATGCTTAACACCCCGGCCATCCTACAATCTAAGCTTGATGCTCTCAATCTCACACAAATTATCAATGAACCTACCAGGTACAACCCCAAATCCGTAAACACGGGCACCCTCACAGATATCATCCTAACCAACCTGCCCTCCAAATATACCTCTGCGGTCTTCAACCAGGATCTCAACGGTCTCGTCGGCTGCGTCCGTAATCGCCTGCGTCCGTAATGGGTCTGCGGTCAAACAACCACCTCTCATCACTGTCAAACAATCCCTAAAGCATGCCTTTCTAATCAACCTTGCCCGGGTATCCTGGAAGGATATTGCCAGGTTATTCTTTAAAAGTGCTTTCCTCAACCTCTTAAATAAGCATGAACCAGGAACAGATATAGCCCTTGGTTCACTCCAGACCTGACTGCCCTTGACCAGCACCCTCGAGATATGCAACATTTCAGGGAAGTTATAGGAATAAATATACACAGGCAGTTAGGAAAGCAAAGGCTACTTTTACAAACATAAATTTGCATCCTGTAGCACAAACTCCCAAAAGTTCTGGGACACTGTAAAGTCCATGGAGCATAAGAGCACCACCTCCCAGCTGCTCACTGCACAGAGGCTAGGAAACACTGTCACCACCGATAAATCCGCGATAATTGAGAATTTCTATAAGCATTTCTATATGGCTAGCCATGCTTTCCACCTGGCTACCCCTACCCCGGTAAACAGCCCTGCGCCCCCCACAGCAACTTGCCCAAGCCTCCCCATTTGTCCTTCACCCAAATCCAGATAGCTAATGTTCTGAGAGAGCTGCAAAATCTGGACCCCTACAAATCAGCCGGGCTAGACAATCTGGACCCTCTCTTTCTAACATTATCTGCCGAAATTGTAGCAACCGCTATTACTGCCTGTTCTCTTTCGTATTGTCTGAGATCCCCAAAGATTGGAAAGCTGCCGCGGTCATCCCCCTCTTCAAAAAGGGAGACACTCTAGACCAAAACAGACCTATATCTATCCTACCCTGCCTTTCTAAGGTCTTCGAAAGCCAAATTAACAAACAGATCACCGACCATTTTGAATCCCACCATACCTTCTCCGCTATGCAATCTGGTTTCCGAGCTGGTCTTGGGTGCACCTCAGCCACGCTCAAGGTCCTAAACGATATCATAACCGCCATTGATAAGAGACAATACTGTGCAGCTGTATTCATCGACTTGGCCAAGGCTTTCGACTCTGTCAATCACCACATTCCTAACACACTACCGTATAATGACAAAGCAGAAACAGGTTTTTAGACATTTTTGCTAATGATTAAATATAAAAACAGAAATACCTTATTTAAATAAATATTCAGACCCTTTGCTATGAGCTCAGGTGCATCCTGTTTTCATTGACCATCCTTGAGATATTTCGACAACTTGATTGGATTCCACCTGGTAAATTCAATTGATTGGACATGATTTGGAAAGGCCCACACCTGTATATATACAATATATAAGGTCCCGCAGTTGACAGTGCATATCAGAGCAAAAACCAAGCCATGAGGTTGAAAGAATTGTCCTTAGAGCTCCGAGACAGGATTGTGTCGAGGCACAGATCTGGGGAATAGTATCAAACATTTCTGCAACATTGAAGGTCCCCAAGAATAGTGGCGTCCATCATTCTTAAATGAAATAATTTTGGAACCACCAAGACTCTTCCTAGAGGTGGCCATCTGGCCAAACTGAGCAATTTGGAAAGAAGGGCCTTGGTCAGGGAGGTGACCAAGAACTCGATTGTCACTCTGACAGAGCTCCAGAGTTCCTCTGTGGAGATGAGAGAACCTTCCAGAAGCACCATGATCTCTGCAGTACTCCACCAATCAGGCTTTTATGGTAGAGTGGCCAAACGCAAGCCACTCCTCAGTAAAAGGTACATGGCAGCCTGTGTGGAGTTTGCCAAAAGGCACCTAAAGACTGTCAGAACATGAGAAACAACATTCCCTGGTTTGATGAAACCAAGATTGGCCTGAATGCCACCATCCCTACGGTGAAGCATGGTGGTGGCAGCATTGGGGATGTGTTTCAGCAGCAGGGACTGGGAGACTAGTCAGGATTGAGGCAAAGATGAACGGAGCAAAGTACAGAGAGATCCTTGATGAAAACCTGCTCTAGGGCGCTCACCTTCCAACAGGACAACGACCATAAGCATATAGCTAAGACAATGCAGGAGTGGCTTCAGGACAAGACTCTGAATGTCCTTGAGTAGCACAGCCAAAGCCCGGACTTGAACCAGATCGAACATCTCTGGAGAGACCTGAAAATAGCTGTGCAGCGACGCTCCCCATCCAACCTGCGCTTGATAGGATCTGCAGAGAAGAATGGGAGAAATTCCCCAAATACAGCTGTGCCAAGCTTATGGCGTAATTCCCAAGAAAACTCGAGGCTGTAATCGCTGATAAAGGTGCTTCAACAAAGCACTGAGTAATGGGTCTGAATACTTACATAAATGTGATATTTCTGTTTTTGCTTAGAATAAGGCTGTAACTAACAAAATGTGAAAAAAGTCAAGGGGTCTGAATACATTCCGAATGCACTGTATAGGCCTATGTAGCTTATGTACCATATGTTTTCATTTGAAATATATTTGAATCCTTTGCTTGTTTGTAACAATTCCAAAGACATTGGCAACTTTGTATTTCGAGTCAACTTCGTTGTGATGGTAGGCTTATCAGCTGTTACATAGATACTGATAAACATCTTGATTCTATGTTGAGCGGATATCTTCTGTGTATAAAGTGAAGTGGAAGGGCAAAATGTTTTATCTAACGACACACTTAGCTGTTCTACGAGTGGTCTGAGGCAGTCGGTAAATAATGAGTATTTTCAAGTTCAACTTTAGTAATGATGGTTTTGGGAAACAGCTCAGATTTAGCCATGCTCCTACAAAGGTTCTAATGAAACCGGGCCCACGTATGAATGGACCAGAAATACGGTGATGTCATTTACAGTAACGTTTGTTACGTTCCAAATTCCATTTAATATGTGTTACATTTACACCCCCAAAACAATGTGTAATTTCCTCCCTATCACTCCCTCTCCATTGCTTTCACATTTCTCAGAACAAGTCACTGCGGGCAGGGAGAAAGGGTGCACGTCTTCAGTATGAAACCAAGCCCAATACCATGCTCTATCCCCACATTTCTCAGAACAAGTCACTGAGGGCAGGGAGAAAGGGTGCACGTCTTCAGTATGAAACCAAGCCCAATACCATGCTCTATCCCCACATTTCTCAGAACAAGTCACTGAGGGCAGGGAGAAAGGGTGCACGTCTTCAGTATGAAACCAAGCCCAATACCATGCTCTATCCCCACATTTCTCAGAACAAGTCACTGAGGGCAGGGTGGGAGAAAAAGCCCAATACCATGCTCTATCCCCACATTTCTCAGAACAAGTCACTGAGGGCAGGGAGAAAGGGTGCACGTCTTCAGTATGAAACCAAGCCCAATACCATGCTCTATCCCCACATTTCTCAGAACAAGTCACTGAGGGCAGGGAGAAAGGGTGCACGTCTTCAGTATGAAACCAAGCCCAATACCATGCTCTATCCCCACATTTCTCAGAACAAGTCACTGAGGGCAGGGAGCCCAAAAGGGTGCACGTCTTCAGTATGAAACCAAGCCCAATACCATGCTCTATCCCCACATTTCTCAGAACAGAACAAGTCACTGAGGGCAGGGAGAAAGGGTGCACGTCTTCAGTATGAAACCAAGCCCAATACCATGCTCTATCCCCACATTTCTCAGAACAAGTCACTGATGGGCTGAGGGAGAAAGGGTGCACGTCTTCAGTATGAAACCAAGCCCAATACCATGCTCTATCCCCACATTTCTCAGAACAAGTCACTGAGGGCAGGGGGAGAAAGGGTGGTCTTCAGTATGAAACCAAGCCCAATACCATGCTCTATCCCCACATTTCTCAGAACAAGTCACTGAGGGCAGGGAGAAAGGGTGCACGTCTTCAGTATGAAACCAAGCCCAATACCATGCTCTATCCCCACATTTCTCAGAACAAGTCACTGAGGGCAGGGAGAAAGGGTGCACGTCTTCAGTATGAAACCAAGCCCAATACCATGCTCTATCCCCACATTTCTCAGAACAAGTCACTGAGGGCAGGGAGAAAGGGTGGTCTTCAGTATGAAACCAAGCCCAATACCATGGTGAAACCAAGCCCAATACCATGCTCTATCCCCACATTTCTCAGAACAAGTCACTGAGGGCAGGGAGAAAGGGTGCACGTCTTCAGTATGAAACCAAGCCCAATACCATGCTCTATCCCCACATTTCTCAGAACAAGTCACTGAGGGCAGGGAGAAAGGGTGCACGTCTTCAGTATGAAACCAAGCCCAATACCATGCTCTATCCCCACATTTCTCAGAACAAGTCACTGAGGGCAGGGAGAAAGGGTGCAGAACAAGTCACTTCAGTCAGTATGAAACCAAGCCCAATACCATGCTCTATCCCCACATTTCTCAGAACAAGTCACTGAGGGCAGGGAGAAAGGGTGCACGTCTTCAGTATGAAACCAAGCCCAATACCATGCTCTATCCCCACATTTCTCAGAACAAGTCACTGAGGGCAGGGAGAAAGGGTGCACGTCTTCAGTATGAAACCAAGCCCAATACCATGCTCTATCCCCACATTTCGTGTATTTTCCTTTGACACTCACTGTACTGACATAGCACATCATTATGGAAGAATGGAGAAGGGAGAAGCCCATTTGGGGTGACCTCTCTACCTAGGTGGAGTGAACTCTCGCCCCGCTGAGGAGTTCTACTGTCAGGCAGGAGTAGCTGTCAGGGTGATTTGAGAGGGTGTGCGTTCGACAGAGGAGGTACCAGCACTTAAGGAGAGACAGCTCTCTGAGTTCCAAATGGAAAAGAAAAGGATGATTGTCTTGGTGGCGAACGCTGTCCCTGTGATGCTGTCAGAATCGCTGTCAGAATCACTGTCTCTCTCCCATCTAAATGTTTCAATCTCCCCTTCTCTGAGGACTGACAGAAGAGGTTTATGACTCGTTGTTCCTCCATCAAAATGATTCCATCTCTATCTCTCTTACTCTTCTTCTCTTTCCTTCTTGCACCTCTTATTCTCACTACGGGATCAATAAGAGTAGCTTCAGTAGTAGGAGTCTACGTCAACCAATCCCAGTAGATGCCCCATCTTTCTGTCTTTTTCTCTGTCACTTTCTCTCTCAGGAATATGACAGAGGTTGTGGGAGCTGTCTTGTGTCGTACTTGCGGGATAATGTTCAATGCTTTCTGTCATCTCTTTTCAATGCTACAGGGGTCTGGGAGCCGGGTGTTGTAGTGTGTGTTTGTGTGAATCCTTTGTGCATGTTTATTGTGTGTGTGAATGTGTGTACGTGTGTGAGGGCATGTGTGTGTGACTGATCTCAGCGCCTCTGCAGTGAGGATGTTGGAGCTCAGTAGTGAGGATGCCGTAGTCATTGCCATCCATCCAGAAACACTTCAGGAGATTGGTGGTTGTTTTTTTTAGACATGTCGATATGTTAGTGTGTCAAATAGAGGCATGCCCAGGCTTGTCCTTTCTTCCCCCAGCTACGAGACAAAAGACTTACTCTGGATAAAAAGGACTAGGTGAGTTTGTGTGTGGGTGTGCGTCCTCCCAGTATACAGCCCCAACTCCCCCCACCTCTAGTGACAGATGTGCTTGTTTCCCTCCTCTCTCTTTCCTCACCTCAACGTCCATGACAACCCAACAACAACGACATAAAATACCAGCCCACTCCGAACTTGAATTGCATGTTCGTTTTTCTTATTAGGATAATCATTCGTTTGAAGCTAGCATTTCTCAACTTTATGGTATACTGTATTTTGAACGTTCCCATTCGTCTTTAGCATGGCACGTAGCTGAAATTGCCCAGAGATAGGGTATCGGTTTGATGTGTGGTGGGGGTTTGAGATAACGACTGCCTGCCTGCTGCCTGTGACACCTTTGGAATCAGGAGGGAGGTACTTATTGTGTCCAGTTGCTTAGGAACACTGCTCCAACTTGTCATTCTCCAGAATGAATGCACATTGTAAATAGAGGGGATGTTGGGAGGGTTACTCGGTTTATAAAACAGTTTAGGATGAAAGTCTGTTTGGTAGAGGGGCAATCTGCAGTTAAAACAATAACAACATTACCACCCCGCCACTGGTAAACTGCTGTGGGATGGGGCTTGATAAATGCAACTAATCTCATGTGAATATAACCATATTTGAGGATATACTGTGTTTGTTTACAAATACATTGTTTACAAACAATGGAGTAAAATAAGCTTATATTTGGGGTTCTGATGGAGTGAGACAAACTCAGCTTGTGAGGCATTTATACGTTATAATATTCAAGAATCAATGGGTAAATCTACTCAAAGAGAAATATAAACGCTGCATGTAAAGTGTTGGTCCCATTTATCTCACATTTTGTGCAGAAATTAGTTTACATTCCTGTTAGTGCGCATTTATCATTTCCTGAGTATCATTTCTGTCTGTAAAAACTCATTCTGATTGGCTGGGCCTGGCTCCCCAGTGGGTGGGCCTATACCCTCCCAGGCCCACCCATGGCTGCGCCCCTGCCCAGTCATGTGAAATCCATAGATTAGTGCCTAATGAATTTATTTCCTTCAGTAAAACCTTTGAAATTGTTCCATGTTGTGTTTATATTTTTGTTCAATATGTAATTCATTAATGTCCAATCGCCGATTGCCCCTTTAATTAAGCTTCAACAATTTGTTCTTCACACCTCCTGGAGATTTTAAGCAGAAACTTAAAAGATTAGTGAGCTACTTAAAACTATTCACCAACAAGCATATTGTTGTGCAGAATATGGTTGTAGGCTTACTAATGCAGCTTATTGTGTGTGTGTGTATGTTTTCTTGAGTCGTGCCCCTAGAAAGAATGAAGGCGAGAGACAAATTTTGCCTGTGAGGAAAAGGGTATGATTTTGTGACTGATGAACAGAAGGTCAATTGTGCTGTGTGTGTGGTTGCAGCCCAACAAAATACACGACCGAGATGGTGAAATGTGTCATGTGTATGTGTCTGTGTACTGATGTAGGATCTTCATTTGAGCCAATTTGCTACAACAGGCAAATAATCCTGCATCAACAGGAAATAGGAATTATTATTTGGATTATAATTATGTATTATGTATATGTATATAATTATGTATTTTTCATTAGGGCAAATCAAGTCTGACATTTTAAAATGAAAATGACAAACTTTAGAAGCCTTTTAAATGTTGAATACACTAATAGTTTGCATTACTTGCTGTGAAGGAAAATTCTCAGCAACATAAGAGCGATCAAATTAAGATCCTACATCTGTAGGCTACACTGTTGTTCAGCGTGGGTGGTTTTCAGCCCCTGTGGCTCAGATAAGCGTTCTCACTCCGGTGAATCTGCCATGACAACAGGTATTAGGATATAATTTGCTATTAAGCCTAATGGAGCTCAAATAACCAGGCCCAGAGCTGGTGTTCTGCCCGTCTCTCCCATCATGTCATGGCTAGCCTGGTGGCCTCTCTGTATCACTGACCCCAAACAGCTACTGCTAGCCAGTTACTACAACTAGGCTTATCCTCCAAAGCAAACACTCTTGCCAGCCATGACTAACTATCCATAGCTAACGCTAGCTACATACAAGTAAAGGTTCATAGTTAACTCACCAATCATAACACAATTCATAGCTACTATAATTACAAACAGTGAATCTAAATGATGAGGCAAAGACATGCTCAGAATAGTCAATTATGCTAGCCATAACCCTGATGGATTGCTTGTATTATTAGAACAAACAGGCTATATGCAGGTGGAACACTATGCCTCAACAGACACGAAATGGAGACTAGAAAACTGGCAGATTCTGCATCTCTCTATTTCTGAATTACCATCATACAAGCTAGAAAAATGAGTGATGATTAACTGTTTAATGACCATCCATTGTCTTCTTCAACGAGCATACAGATGGAACAGTTCCACTGTGTGTCGGTATATGTAGTCACCAGACATTGATACAATCATTTCCATTCATTCAGATCAATCGGCATCAATCGGCATGATATATCAATCGGAATGATATAACCACCAGTATTATCCCCAGTATGTAATTCTATGGCTGACACTACTCAGCTCAACTCAAAGATGAGAGGCTTGTGTGGGGAGCTGAATCCGGAAGGTCAGAGAGAATGTGCGAATGAGAAGGTGAGCGTGGATGACAGGGATGGAGTGTTGAGTTTCATTGGTTTGACAGGGGTAGAGGGTGGGCCTCCCCAATCACGGCACAAAGTTTAAGAGTCATTGGGTGGACTGTCAGCCGCATGACACACATGTGTTAGCCATTGAGTTTCCACTAAGATCATACAATGGCCATTGTGGGCGAGTCATGGCCCCCTTCCAACCCATAGAAACAGAACACATGCTATTTGCCCTGACTCCTAAGGTTAACAGCTGTCTCTCCTGTCAATCTGTTCCCCGTTGGCCGCGCGCACAAGAGAAACTCCCCTGCTTTCCCTGTGTCATGCTGAGTGTCACATTCAGATAGAGATACAGTATAACTGTCCATTTGAGTTATCTATGAGCCAATTGAGTGAGTTGTAGCCTCTTTACCCCCCCTAAAGGGCTGTCAGGGGATTGGCCAGTGTGCCAGATTTAACCAGGAAGTACTTAGAGACAGACAGGACACTGTTTGTGTTGGTTCACCTCCCACTCAGAATGTGGCAGGAATCTGAAAGAAAGAGAAATAAAGAGAGACCGTCTGAAGTCTACATTCCTGATGCGGCTCATTTTGAGATTGAGGTTTGTGTTACAGAGGCTGTCAAGCCACAAATGACGAAATGCTTTAGTGCAATTGTGGCTTTCCTAAAACTAGTCCTGAATATCAATTTTTGAAATGTGGTAACTTAAAGACTTTTGATGAAATGGATACTCTTTTAGGCCTAAACCCATCTTGCTATTCATTTAAATGCTATGGTGTGTCATTCAATAGTGCTGCCATGGTAGGTTATTTCCTTTGCTATGAGTTGATATGCTGTCACATTAGAGATAATATAAAACATTGTTATTTAAGAGTTGAGTGATTGGACATGAAAGGATGAGTTGTACAGGGCTTTTCTTTCATAATAAATAACTCCAAAGGAAGTTTTTCACTCTCCGGGTCTCTGAGTATGTTATTAGCTTTTTAAAAGATACCGCTGTCTCGTACACCTCCCCACAACAATGGTCATCACATAGTTATGCTTGCTGGGAATATATGTGTTCCATGCATTTTGTGAACACTATTCTAGCATGAACTTCAATTTGGTATTTTAAAGGGATTATGCTCTGCCCACTCGCAAACACACACACGCGCACACACACACACATATACTTACTTTTGAAACACAATTGCACTGTGATCACCCAGCAATCTGTTGGGGGCTCCTAATGCCATTTCCCCTCGGGCTCTAAGGCCGTAACAGGCCTACTTAGTCTTTGATGCTGGTCACATATTTGGCAAGACCTGTAGCTAATTTAAGGTTAAGGGAAAAAAATTGACTTGACTCAGTCACAGATTTGAACCCCTAAAGGAGTCCATAGGTGAAAAGAAACTACAGTCCATGATTACTGTTTGTTTACTTAGACTGAGATGACTGACGTTAAAATCAATGATCGTGATGGGGCGGGATGGGGAAGTAGGGAAATTCAGAGCAGTTCATATGTACATACCAAAATTACCCGTCAGTAACTTCAATCCATAAACAGATTAAATGTACTCCCTTAGCAACCTATGTATGTGTATAACATCTGTGAATACTATTTTCTATAAGATTACCGGAAGTTTAAGTACTTTCATCGACTGAAACAAATCTTTCATTCAAGACTTACCATTTCAACCCTACAGCTTTCAATAAGAGCCAGTAAAGTTAGAGAATTAAAATAACAATGTCCTACTTACATTTCTACCTTGATTTGGTGCTGAGACTGACAGCAGTTGATAAATTACATTTGTCGACATCGCTATGACAACGCCATAACGAATGCGAATGCCCATCTGGTGTAATTCAGCTGGTAAACATTTGGTTTCCAGAGGTGGCCCCTTTTCTACCTATAATGAAAGGGCTAGTTATTCCAGCTGTATAGGCTAAGGCAAGACCCGGGAGGTGATGGCTAAAAGCATGGAGAGATACCCAGCGAGCTAATGAGGCGAGTGCATTTGACCGAAAACAGTGTGGGACTTCTAAGCTAATGCATACTCAAGCGAGGCAAGGCTACTTGTCCTCCGTGGCTGGACTGGAGCAGATGTTTCACATTAGGGTCCGTCGAGAGATAGAACGAGAGAGTGCAGGGGAGAGACATGCATCTTCCATTCATCTGTCGAAGATGTCACTCTGCAATCTGAAAGCGATCAACCCGGCCAGCAGGGTAGCGAGTGAGGGCCACATGTTTCAACCAGATCTTGCCTGACTGTGTGTTTGTGTGTGTACACCTTTGAGTAAGAGTGTGTGTGTTCAGATTTCATGACAGCGGGTAACTTCCCAATGACAGGCACATGTGGCGTGATTATCCCCACCCTCTCCTGAGGATTTCTCTAATGTCGAAGTTTTGACAAGCCATGGTAATAATTAACCTTCATGGCTGAAACCCCTACCTGCCTCACTGACTGATGCCTGCTGTCCTCATCTTCAATGCTGCAATGCCCCCCCCCCCCCAAAAACTCCCCCCAACGTTGTAGAAATTCCACTTTACCTCTCATAATGGTGTTTTCAAAGACCTGTCAATCATTGGTGTCCGCGCTGTTCACCTAGCAACAGGGAGCGGGAAAAGTGTGAGCGAGAGAAATGGAAGAGAGAATCCTTTAAAAAGTGAAGCTGGTTATTGTTTATTTCCTCTCTGGTTTACTGGGGGAAGGATTTAGTGGGTGCGCTGGCCATGGGCTATATGTGATTTAGTTGGAATTCCTTCCCTCGCTCCACTCATCTTGGCTGTGACTGACAAATAACATGGTGAGCCAACCTTAATACCACTTAATCTGAAATGCTTTATGAATCATCATTTTTTCTCTGTCTGTCTGTCTGTCTGTCTGTCTGTCTGTCTGTCTGTCTGTCTGTCTGTCTGTCTGTCTGTCTGTCTGTCTGTCTGTCTGTCTGTCTGTCTGTCTGTCTGTCTGTCTGTCTGTCTGTCTGTCTGTCTGTCTGTCTGTCTGTCTGTCTGTCTGTCTGCCTGCCTGCCTGCCTGCCTGCCTGCCTGCCTGCCTGCCTGCCTGCCTGCCTGCCTGCCTGCCTGCCTGCCTGCCTGCCTGCCTGTCTGTCTGTCTGTCTGTCTGTCTGTCTGTCTGTCCGCCCTTCTTTTCTGGACTTATTACCACTGTGCCTGTACACAACATTCTATAACAGAAAAATATGTTTATGCTTGTGTTAGTGGCATACATAGAGGTATATATATCATCATTTTTCTCTGTCTGTCTGTCTGTCTGTCTGTCTGTCTGTCTGTCTGTCTGTCTGTCTGTCTGTCTGTCTGTCTGTCTGTCTGTCTGTCTGTCTGTCTGTCTGTCTGTCTGTCTGTCTGTCTGTCTGTCTGTCTGTCTGTCTGTCTGTCTGTCTGTCTGTCTGTCTGTCTGTCTGTCTGTCTGTCTGTCTGTCTGTCTGTCTGCCCTTCTTTTCTGGACTTATTACCACTGTGCCTGTACACAACATTCTATAACAGAAAAATATGTTTATGCTTGTGTTAGTGGCATACATAGAGGTATATATACTACATGTAGGTGTATATAGGCATAAACTACTCACTTTGATTGGCAGGTGCCATATGCCAAGTGCAGACTGGCACCTCAGATGTTTATGTACAAACCATTGTTAAGACAAATTGTATACCAGTTCACAATCAAACTATAGGGAGACAGCATCTAGTGTAATAGCCTTGCATTCGTCTGGAACGTAGGGTCTGGTTGATACCTGAATGACAAATCTACTCCTTCAGGAGGGTGTTGTTGGAGGGGCCAGCAGGGGGCACTCTTCCCTCTGGTCTGACCAGACCCAGCAACACCTTCATGAGAGCACAAACATACAAATGTTGTGTACCATTCCTTCACCCTCAGCAGCAGAGCATGTCCATAAGGCAAGCTTATAAACCCCCTCCACTCTGTACCAAAGTGTTCTAATCCCAAATACAGACCCTGTCTCGAATACCTCCCTTCAACTCTTCACTATCCTCCTAACGCACACAGGCACACACGCGGGCACACACAGACACACAACCACACACCTCAACAACTCACCCAGTGAGCGCTATATTTGTGTCACACTCAGGTGAAGCCATTTGTGTCCCATTCCAGAGAAGACATTTTGAAATACAATTGAACATGATTCTTATTTTGTTCAATTCCATAGACAAAACGTGTGCTGCCAGTGTGAAGACTGACACAGAAGTAATCCAAAGACAATCGAACCAAAGCCTATACAGGGTGTGCAAGGCTCTATGATTGAGCTATAGTATAATCAGGTTTTCCCCTTTCTGTCAGCGCTCGTACTCTGAACAATGGACAATTAACAAAAGACACCATGGTGCATTTTCTCCTCGAGTGTGAGAAGGTAGAGCAAGCCTGACAAAAACGGGTTTGTGTGTGTCGA
Organism: Oncorhynchus gorbuscha; assembly: GCF_021184085.1. Lineage (NCBI taxonomy): Eukaryota > Metazoa > Chordata > Actinopteri > Salmoniformes > Salmonidae > Oncorhynchus > Oncorhynchus gorbuscha. The sequence goes on along the minus strand of NC_060187.1, from coordinate 66,326,084 downwards.
GGTAACAATGTGAACAAACACCAAGCGAATCGAGGCCATGCAGAAGATGTGGCATGGAAGAGACAGGTTATTCAGAAACAAGGGGACAGGAGGAGAGGCACTTGGCGCTGGATAAACGACTGAACCATGCAGAATTCCAACGCTCTGGGCCATGCTTTGGAAAACCAACTGTCATGAGATTCTATAATAAGATCATCCTTCTAAGACGATAAGCATTTTCTTTGACTTATTTTCTTCTACCTTTCAGGCAGTTTTTCTCTCGTTGCTGCCGTTGTAGTTGTCAAAAGTGTTTTTGTGTGTTTGTTTTTTTTTTGCGTTTGGGGCTGACATCAACAGAACTAGGACATCCGGAGAGGACCGGTGGAGAAGGCAGGAGTTTGGGCTGATATGGCACATTGCGGCGTTGTTGTCTGTTTTGCAGCAGGGTTTGTGGCATTTTATCTGGGTTACATGAGGTGCACTGACTGGCAAATACTGTAGGTTCAACTGTAGTAACATCCACAATATCCCAGGGACTACAAATGTTAATGAACCTTTTACCTGAATATGTCACATTCATTGAAATACTGGTATGCATTGCCCCTTTCAAATAAACATATGAACAGTCATAACAGTAGGCATATGGATTCATTAGTATGAGTGACCAATTAATTACAGTCAGTAAATGAAATTCATTGTGTCATGGCCAAATGTCATATTACATATGTCAATGAATGCTGATGCAGAAACCGGTATTATATTTATAAGGCATTTACCTTGGATATAAGATCATGGGGCATGATATATTATGAGTCATCTCACCATAGCACCCACCTCCAAGGACAAACAGAGAAGCTATTGTGGCACCACTCAGCACACATTACCTGCAACATGGGGAGAAGAGTAATTTTACACATAAGACAAAGCATTAATTCATTATCTGGTACAGATCCATTGATTAGACCGGCTTCTCTTCTATAACAACAACATGTACCGGTGGCTGTGCCAGCACTACACTGTGTTCCTTACAGGTAAAATAAACGATCGCTCTCCACAAACTATACACTGTCACTAGGCGTTAGGCAATAACCCTTCTCAAGGGGACGGATAAATGAAGCGGACCGAATGAGAAGGTACTTTCATTGATTGCAATCAGAGAGACTTCTAGGGGGTGGTGGTTGGGAGGGGGGGAGACTGCCATCGTTTTAAGAGGGGGAGACACAGGCAGAAAGATAATCAAAGGAGGGGGGATGGTGGTTAGGGGGAGGCGGAGCTCTGATTACCCATTAGCGTTATAACGGACTGCATGATGGCAGTGGTGGGATGCGAGCTGCCAGAGGGCCTTGATTGAATGATTTCCAAGCGTGGCTGGAGGCCAGAGAGACCGGAGCTCATTCACTGGTTAGCAAGTGGCCTGGACTCTGCTTCATTGCCCGTAGGTGGGGACAGCAGCCCCTGCTGGTTGAGGGAGGAACTGGAACTTGTCTGAGGAGAGAAAAGGAGGCAACTCACTGTGCATCATAACATGGTCTCTTTGAGAACTAATTGAAGCTAACAAGGACCTATTGACTACCCATAGGCTCAGGGAATGAGATCAGCATAGCGTATGATGGCATCAACTTGTTTAATATGAACTCAAACACATAGAAATAAGCTTGATGCAGGGCTCCAGGGTGGAATTGGGTGGATTACCTGACACGGGTGATAGAGTACCTGTCACACTTGATAGCCACTGGTAAATTTTGAGGATGAACAGGAGGGTAAGGCCACAGCACAGAGGGAGGCGTGGCGGTTCTGGGAGGAGGGGTGCAGACAGATTGGTGTGACAATGAATAATGATGTAATGAAGGGAGATTGATGGGCAGTCATCACTGCTCTGCTGATTTCAGACATTGAAGTGGTCTCTCTCTCTCCCTCCTCCCCTTAAGTTTATCTTACCCTCTCTCTTTCAGAAGAAGAAGGGATGATGAGGAGGGTGCTAATGTCAGTCTTTGTCCACTGGATTTTGTGGCAGTGGGAGTTCTGAGATCTCCAAATAGTTCAGGTTGGAGACTGGGGGAAATGTAAACTGATAGATCAATGGCCAAGGTTAACTTCTACATGAAACGGATGTTCACAGTATTCCATGGTTGGCACAGGGGAAGCAGGGTGTGGTTGTTAGTACTGTGCATGTGTTATACACAATCAGGTCCCAGGGGGCACTGTGACAGGGGAAAATACACTCTCCCACAGTCCCACACACATACCAGTAGTGTCATGCAGCACTACACAAAGCCAGAGATCTGATACATAAAACAGGGAACCCCCCCAGCCTCCACACACACACACACACACACACACACACACACACACACACACACACACACACACACACACACACACACACACACACACACACACACACACACACACACACACACACACACACACACACACACACACACACACACACACAACCTGAATACGGCTGAATAATTCTCCCTCTGTGTTTTCAAGGGGAGGAGGTGGGACCCACCTGACATTAATTTGACTTTCAGCTCAGTTCACACTATTCAGAGATGGAGAGAGAGAATGTGAGAAGGACAAATAGAGGAAGGAATAATATGGATGGAGAGAGGAGAGGGAGGTGTCTGTGACAAGGAGATGAAGAGCAGGGAAAGTGTTGGGGAAAAAGTGGGTGAAAATGAAGAGAATGAGACAAACTGAGCACGGAAAGAAACACTTGTCAGTTCTCTTGGCCTTAGATGGCGGTTCTAAGGTCAAGGTTCACCAGATTGCATTATTTTCCTCTCTTACTCACTGTCACTTTTTTTCTGCAGAGAGGCATGCCAAAATATGATGAAAGACTGGCGTGAGTGCCAGCGACACAACATTCGACACCGTCAACTACAAACCCATTTCCCTGTCACACATGTGCTGCATTTCGGGGTAAATTGCTGTAATTTGTGTTACGGCTTTTCAAAAGACGACCGAGGTGGGGGGCTTTTTTCCTTGCTGCAGGGGCCGATCGTTTTATGACTGGAGTTTTCATGCTTACCCTATTCCCCATTAAATGTATAAAAACAAATATATATATACACATATAGTTGAAGTCGGAAGTTTACATACACTTAGGTTGGAGTCATTAAAACTCATTTTTCAACCACTCCACAAATATCTTGTTAACAAACTATGGTTTTGGCAAGTCGGTTAGGACATCTACTTTGTGCATGACACAAGTCATTTTTCCAACAATTGTTTACAAACATATTATTTCACTTATAATTCACTGTATCACAATTCCAGTGGGTCAGAAGTTTAGATACACTATGTTGACTGTGCCTTTAAACAGTTTGGAAAATTCCAGAAAAGATGTCATGGCTTTAGAAGCTTCTGATAGGCTAATTGACTAATTAAGTCTGGTTCATCCTTGGGAGCAATTTCCAAATGCCTGAAGGTACCACGTTCATCTGTACAAACAATAGTACGCAAGTATAAACACCATGGGACCACGCAGCCATCATTTTGCTCAGGAAGGAGACCCGTTCTGTCTCCTAGAGATGAATAAATCCCAGAACAACAGCAAAGGACCTTGTGAAGATGCTGGAGGAAACATGTACAAAAGTATCTATATCCACAGTAAAACGAGTCCTATATCGACATAACCTGAAAGGACGCTCAGCAAGGAAGAAGCCACTGCTCCAAGGCCGCCATAAAAAAGACTATGGTTTGCACCTGCAGATGGGGACAAAGATTGTGCTTTTGGAGAAATGTTCTCTGGTCTGATAAAACAAAAATAGAACTGTTTGGTCATAATGACCATCGTTATGTTTGGAGGAAAAAGGGGGAGGCTTGCAAGCCGAAGAACACCATCCCAACCGTGAAGCACGGAGGTGGCAGCATCATGTTGTGGGGTGCTTTGCTGCAGGAGGGACTGGAGCACTTCATAAAATAGATGGCATCATGAGGTGGGAAAATGATGTGGATATATTGAAGCAACATCTAAAGACATCAGTCAGGAAGTTAAAGCTTGGTTGCAAATGGGTCTTCCAAATGGACAATGACCTCAAGCATGCTTCCAAAGTTGCGGCAAAATGGCTTAAGGACAACAAAGTCAAGGTATTGGAGTGGCCATCACAAAGCCCTGATCTCAATCCCATAGAACATTTGTGGGCAGAACTGAAAAAGTGTGTGCGAGCAAGGAGGCCTACAAATCTGACTCATACACCAGCTCTGTCAGGAGGAATGGGCCAAAATTCACCCAACTTATTGTGGGAAGCTTGTGGAAGGCTACCCAAAACATTTGACCCAAATTAAACAATTTAAAGACAATGCTACCAAATACTAATTGAGTGTATGTTAACTTCTGACCCACTGGGAATGTGATGAAAGAAAAAAAAGCTGAAATAAATCTCTCTCTCTACTATTATTCTGACATTTTGCATTCTTAAAATAGTGGTGATCCTAACTGACCTAAAACAGGGATTTTTTACTAGGATTAAATGTCAGGAATTGATAAAAACTGAGTTTAAATGTATTTGGCTAAGGTGTATGTAAACTTCCAACTTCAACTGTAAATGTATGCATGCACGCACGCAGGAAACACTTTGAAGTTTATTGAAATGTGAAAGGAATGTAGTAGAAAAAAACACAATAGATCTGGTAAAAGATAATACAAAGAAAAAAACAACCATTCTTTTGTATTTTTTTGTACCATCATCTTTGAAATGCAAGAGAATGGCAATAATGTATTATTCCAGCCCAGGTGCAATTTAGATTTTGGCCACTAGATGGCATCAGTGTATGTGCAAAGTTTTAGACTGATCCAATGAACCATTGCATTTCTGTTCAAAATGTTGCATCAAGACTGCCCTAATGTGCCTAATTTGTTTATTAAAAACTTTTCATGTTCCAAATTGTGCACTCTCCTCAAACAATTGCATGGTATTCTTTCACTGTAATAGCTATTGTAAATTGTAAATTGGACAGTGCAGTTAGATTAACCAGAATGTAAGCTTTCTGCCAATATCAGATATGTCCATGTCCTGGGAAAATTTCTTGTTACTTACAACCTCATGCTAATCGCATTAGCCTACGTTAGCTAAACAGTCCAGTGGAAGGGACATCAATCCCAAAGAAGTTTTAATGGGCAAGTGGGCATGATCGAAATCAAAACCCAACCCCATGTAAATTGTGACAAACTAAGTTACACAAATCTCACAAAACTGAGTTTTGTAATACATTGACTTTATGACCAAAATTGTCCTACTTAATCTTTTTAGTTAATTTTGGCACTGGAATAATGCTGCGTTCATAAACAAATAGGAAGGTAGTATTTACCACATACGATTGGGAGAAATCCACATGAACGCCTCTCCAACTTGTAATTACTAGTAGGAAACTCGTCTATCATCCCTGAGGTCCGACCTCTCCAACATGCTGACCTCTGACGTTGCCTACTAAGAAAATTTTCCTTGATAACAGCATTTTTGCCTGATAAATGTAACAACAAAACATTATTTATAAAAAAATAATCTATTTCTATGTTTTTGAACACTATAATTTGTTTACAAATATGATAGCTGTAGTTTTAGTTTATGGTTGATGGCCAATTGCCGTTTCTCAACGAGTTCAAAGTACGTGAATACATCCAACTGGTTTTTACAGCTTCACAACTTGTAAGTACCACCTTCCCACTTGGTTATGAACACAGCATAAATGTTTCTTACACTGAACAAAAATATAAACATGCAACATTTCTCAATGTTTTACTGAGTTATAGTTCATATAAGAAAATCAGCCAATTTTTTAAATGTTAGGGGCATGGATCAGAAAACCAGTCAGCATTTGGGTGACCACCACCAGTCTCATGCAGCGCAACATCTGCTTTACATAGAGTCGATCAGGCTGTTGATTGTGGCCTGTGGAATGTTGCCCCACTCCTCTTCAACAGCTGCGCAAAGTTTCTGGATATTGGCGGGAATTGGAACACGCTGTTGTAAACATCAATCCAAAGCATCCCAAACATGTTCAACGGGTAACACGTCAGGTGAGTATGCAGGCCATGGAAGAACTGGGATATGTTCAACGGGTAACATGTCAGGAGAGTATGCAGGCCATGGAAGAACTGGGACATGTTCAACGGGTAACACGTCAGGTGAGTATGCAGGCCATGGAAGAACTGGGATATGTTCAACGGGTAACATGTCAGGAGAGTATGCAGGCCATGGAAGAACTGGGATATGTTCAACGGGTAACACGTCAGGTGAGTATGCAGGCCATGGAAGAACTGGGACATGTTCAACGGGTAACACGTCAGGTGAGTATGCAGGCCATGGAAGAACTGGGACATGTTCAACGGGTAACACGTCAGGAGAGTATGCAGGCCATGGAAGAACTGGGACATGTTCAACGGGTAACACGTCAGGTGAGTATGCAGGCCATGGAAGAACTGGGATATGTTCAACGGGTAACATGTCAGGAGAGTATGCAGGCCATGGAAGAACTGGGACATGTTCAACGGGTAACACGTCAGGTGAGTATGCAGGCCATGGAAGAACTGGGACAGGTGGAGGCCATGGAAGAACTGGGACATGTTCAACGGGTAACACGTCAGGAGAGTATGCAGGCCATGGAAGAACTGGGACATGTTCAACGGGTAACACGTCAGGTGAGTATGCAGGCCATGAAAGAACTGGGACATGTTCAACGGGTAACACGTCAGGTGAGTATGCAGGCCATGGAAGAACTGGGATATGTTCAACGGGTAACATGTCAGGAGAGTATGCAGGCCATGGAAGAACTGGGACATGTTCAACGGGTAACACTTTTATTGTCCCCCGCACAAGGTTTCACCTGTGTAATGATCATGCTGTTTAATCAGCTTCTTGATATGCCACACCTGTCAGGTGGATGGATTATCTTGGCAAAGGCTAAATGCTCACTAACAGGGATGTAAACAAATTTCTGCACAACATTTGAGAGAAATAAGGTTTTTGTGCGTATGGAAAATTTCTTAATCCAAAATCTTTTAATCCAACTCATGAAACACTTTACATGTTGCGTTTAAATATTTGTTCAGTATGTATTTTTGTTCAGTGTTTATTGATGCCACATAGGCCGTTTTCAACCAGAGAAATTGGTTATTGAGTTCAGTTGCCCTTTAAACGGCATGCAGATATACTGCATAGGCTACACTCAACAGGCTTGGAGGTTTGGTCAATAAAACTCTAAAAGGAAAATCTCTGGCAGTAGCCTAGCACCCAGAAACAATATTGATCTCTGCAGATTGCACTTTCATTGAAAAGGATCCTCGACAAATTATTTCCAGTGAATGAGAGACAGCAAATATTGAGGTTCAACCTAGATTAGGCCAACTCATTTTGGTGCCTCATTATCATGTAGTCTACATTTTGGGCGCTTTTCATCAAATGAGGATCAATCTTGACTGCCTGTCACTAGGAGTTGAAATTACAAACATATTGGTGAGAAGGCTTTTGTTGTGTTGTTTCGTTATCACTGCAAACATGTGCAAACAACTCCAAAATAGGTAAGTAAGGTAGACCAATTAGCCTAACACAATTTGTAAGCATGTTTTCAGCTCCAAAAATGTAATTTAGTCAATGAACACAGTTATTTGTTGAGAAAGGTTCAAATATAGTTATTTCATTTGATATTCACACTACTGGTGAAAAGTTTTAGAACACTTACTCATTCAAAGGTTTCTCTTTATTTTTACTATTTTCTACATTGTAGAATAATAGTGAAGACATCAAAACTATGAAATAACACATATGGAATCATATATTAACCAAAAAAGTGTTAAACAAACCACAATATATTTTATATTTGAGATTCTTCAAATAGCCACCTTTGCCTTGATGACAGCTTTGTACACTCTTGGCATTCTATCAACCAGCTTCACCTGGATGGCATTTCCAACAGTCTTGAAGGAGTTCCCACATATGCTGAACACTTGTTGGCTGCTTTTCCTTCACTCTGCGGTCTGACTCATCCCAAACCATCTCAATTTGGTTGAGGTAGTGTGATAGTGGAGGCCAGGTCATCTGATGCTGCACTCCATCACTCTCCTTTTTGATAAAATAGCCCTTACACAGCCTGGAGGTGTGTTGGGTTATTGTCCTGTTGAAAAACAAATGATTGTTGTGATAATTGTGTTGTTTGCTCTATAACCTGTTTGTTTACATGCCTTGACAATAAGAAGACACAGTGGCAGAATAAATTCAACCTCACATTAGTTTCATTACAAAACCGGGGAACAACACCTGTCCTGTGAAGTCCACAAAACATATTGCATGGTCAAACAGGTTATTGTTCGGACCACTAAACAACTATTGATTTAGAACCACTGAGAGTTACCGCAAGTTGCAAAGAAAACAGGAACTGCCTCCACTATTCCAGCACCATTTCAACATCATCTTATCAACTATGCTTAGTCTAATACAGTGACAACTAAAAGATACCAAAAACGATTTAGTCCAATCAAAGTAAGCTAAATATGACATGGCTGTCCATGGTCCTGATTTGTGTGAGTTTGTGTGTGTGTGTGTGGGGGGGGTGCATGCAAGTAGAAAAAAAACATGTTGACTCACCTTACTTATAGAGAAACGTCAATGCCATCCGCCTCTTTCATGTTACATAAACCGTCTTTGACCTTTTCATACATTGCACACTAAGTTTTTGTTGTCCTACACTACCTGGCTAAAATACTTGCTCACTAGCCTAACTTCCTTTCATGGGCAATGATAGGCCAGGCCAGCTAGTTAACATGAGCATACCACATCTAGCTACATGGTGAACTTCCGTCCTCTCGGGCCAGGGGCACAATGTATGGATTTATGGTTGGATCAGAATTGCCTGTATAATCAATGGCCAGTACAGAGAATTAAGTAAAACCACAAGTCTAAATCCCTATCTCCATCAATGGCTAATTTAAGAAATGGATGATTTTAGCTAGCTAGCTAGCCACCGGACAACAACAACACAACGAGATGCAACAATAATGACATTTGGCTGGTGATGTGATTGGTCTTGAGACAAATCCAAACGAGCTTCCCTTGACACTTTAACAACAATGTCATACTCTTTCTGACCAGACAGCATCAGATAGATACAGAACACATACTGAGACAGAGGGGCGCTGTTTCATTCTACTCGGATGCTTTCTTCCTTGACATTCATTCAATCTCTTGCGGATTGAAAAATATATATTCAATGCAGAGAGACGAAAGATACATTATTTTTCATGTTATTTTGTTCGTTTTTTGTTGGTATATTAAAGATAATATAAAGGAAATATTAATTTTCTTATAGGATGTTGGCTACCTGAGCTTTTGGCCTGTGTATATTCAGTAGTTGGATTCCGTTGCAAAACATTTTGTAAAAAAGTTTGTCAAATAGACACTGATTTTCGTTGCAAAACTTTTCAGTTTGGAGCAGTTTCAGTTGCAAATCATTTTGCAACATAGTAAAAGTAAATCTGGGACACTTCAATTAGTATGATATGATACATTTGGTATGGTTACATACATGGTCAGGGTGGATGGGTGGGCATATAATGTGAATGTCTAGCAACCAAAAGGTTTTGAGTTTGGATCTCTTCACTGACAACTTTAGCATTTTAGATAATCAGCTAACTTTTTAGCTAACTATTTACTACTTTTTAGCTACTTTGCAACTGCTTAGCATGTTAGCCAACCCTTCCCCAAACCTTAACCCTAGCCCTTTTAGCTAACTCTAACCTTAAACCTTTTAGCAAACCCTTCCCCAAACCTTAACCCTAGCCCTTTTAGCTAACTCTAACCTTAACCCTTTTAGCTAACCCTTCCCCTAACCTTAAACCTAGCCCTTTTAGCTAACCCTAACCTTAATCCTTTTAGCTAACCCTTCCCCTAACCTTAACCCTAGCCCTTTTAGCCAACTCTAACCTTAACCCTTTTAGCTAACCCTTCCCCTAACCTTAACCCTAGCCCTTTTAGCTAACTCTAACCTTAACCCTTTTAGCTAACCCTTCCCCTAACCTTAACCCTAGCCCTTTTAGCTAACTTTAACCCCTTTTAGCAAACCCTTCCCCTAACCTTAACCCTAGCCCTTTTAGCTAACTCTAACCCCTTTTAGCAAACCCTTCCCCTAACCTTAACCCTAGCCCTTTTAGCTAACTCTAACCCCTTTTAGCAAACCCTTCCTCTAACCCTAACCTTAACCCTGTTAGCTAACCCTTTCCCTAACCCTAACCTTAACCCTTTTAGCAAACCCTTTCCCTAACTCTAACCTTAACCCTTTTAGCAAACCCTTTCCCTAACTCTAACCTTAACCCTTTTAGCAAACCCTTTCCCTAACTCTAACCTTAACCCTGTTAGCTAACCCTTTCCCTAACCCTAACCTTAACCCTTTTAGCAAACCCTTTCCCTAACTCTAACCTTAACCCTTTTAGCAAACCCTTCCACTAACCCTAACCTTAACCCTTTCCCTAACCCTAACCTTAACCCTTTTAGCTAACCATTTCCCTAACTCTAACCTTAACCCTTTTAGCAAACCCTTCCCCTAACCCTAACCTTAGCCCTTTTAGCTAACCCTAACCTTAACCCTTTTAGCTAACCCTTTTAGCTAACTCTAACCTTAACCCTATTAGCTAACCCTTCCTCTAACTCTAACCTTAACCCTTTTAGCTAACCCTTTCCCTAACCCTAACCTTAACCCTTTTAGCTAACTCTAACCTTAACCCTTTTAGCTAACCCTTCCCCTAACTCTAACCTTAACCCTTTCAGCTAACCCTTCCACTAACCCTAAACTTAACCCTTCCTCTAACTCTAACCTTAACCCTTTTAGCTAACCCTTCCTCTAACTCTAACCTTAACACTTTTAGCAAACCCTTTCCCTAACCCTAACCGTAACCCTTTTAGCTAACCCTTCCTCTAACTCTAATCTTCACCCTTTTAGCTAACCCTTCCTCTAACTCTAACCTTAACTCTTTTAGCTAACCCTAACCTTAACCCTTTTAGCAAACCCTTCCACTAACCCTAACCTTAACCCTTCCACTAACCCTAACCTTAACCCTTTTAGCTAACTCTAACCTTAACCCATTTAGCTAACCCTTCCCCTAGCCATATCCTTAACCCTTTAACCTAACTCCTTAACTTAACCTTAACCATAACCCCTAATCCAAAGCCTAGCCAATGTTAGCCAGCTAACTAACATTAGACACCTAGCTAGAATTTGTAACATATCATATATTTAGCAAATTCTCAACATATTGAACGTTTAGAAAATTCTGAACATATAATACGAATTGTAATTGTAATTAGAAACATATACAAAATGGGTGGACAACCACAAATTAATACTTACCATTCGAAACGTAACATATCATACTAAATTGAGAGTACTGAATTTACGTACAAAATCATACGAAATTCTCTGAGACCAGGTTGATAATATTGGTCCTCATATTGGTCTCCAATGGTAATGTACGGATTAGGCTACATAAATCACAAGTGAAATGCAATGCGGAGGTCGATGATTACTTCTTGACTTGAAGCAGAATTTTTATTGATCCAGTCCCAAAATGCATTTGTGGTTGAACTCTGAGAAAATAAATAGCCTAAACATTTCAGTGGAATGGCAGTAGGCCTAACTGGCTATCCTCTTCTCATTGTACAGGGAGGGACATTTTGTGTGGTTCAACACCATTTGGTATGGTAGGGCCATGGTCTGTATTTCAAGTTTCCACACAATAGTGAGACTTCACTTATGATAATAATGGTGTATTACATTGGGGTCCCATATGGTAAGGCAGCAGACAGTACAGCATGACAAATACATGGTTGCAGGTCCAAGTTCCCCTTGAGCTACACCCAGAAGATGTTGCCTGGGTATCAGAAGTGAGGATGGGTGACCAAGGACAAGCCATCAGAGGTGTGTACTTGAGCCATGTGAGCGATTGGACTTGTGTTTGACCCATTGCAGGTATTTGTCCAAATCTTCACTCATCATGGTGTGGTCAGTTTATCCTCCAATTAAATTACAATGAATTCAATCTACAGAATAAACAAGGGGCCGTTCTGTAAAATGTACATTTAATGTCAAGGTTTGGCGCAAGCTAATCAATCAGACAGTTTATGTTGACACATTTCAAAGGTGTAACCGTGATGATTAAACATTATGTTATTACGTTCTGTCTAAACACATTCCATTAAAGGAACCCCCCCCCCCCCCAAAATGATGTATTTTGGTACTTGTTTTATTTGTCCATTGTTGATATTGTCCCAAAAATGTTTAGCATGTCAGCAATCAAGAATTCAAAACATATAACTTTCAAAATACAGAAATACAGCCGGTATGATGAATGTGGATTCATATGAAAAACTTGAAAACTTGATTGCTGACATGCAAAACATTTTGGGACTATATCAACAATGGACTAATGAAATACGTACCAGAAGAAAGTTTTGGGGTTGAACTGTCCTTTAAATGCATAGGAAAAACGTAATTAGTCATTTTGGGTACTAAAAATGTAAAGATGCACTATGCAGAAATCGCTCTGCTAAAATTCTAATAGTTCGCCTAATTTAAGTTCATGTGAAAACACGAGCAAGTATAGTGTAGAGAATCATTGTACCATCTAAACTGCTGTAAAATATATTTTCCATAACCAAAAACATTGTATTTGCAGTTGTTTAAAGCTGGTGTACAAAACCGAAAGTCAAATATGTCAAAACGTAAGAACTGGAAGCATAGAGACAGATCTACCACTTCTTAGACTTGCTTTCAATGAGTGACACATCTATAACACACATTTCTATGTGAATTTGGTTGGTGCCCCAAAAGGTTACATTTTGCAGCTTTAATATATTTTGGGGTTTTATTCGACTATTCTATTATATAATGTTGAGAAGCCAAATTGGTTCCCGACGTCACACGTTGAAAGCAGAACAATCTACTCCAACCAGGAACCATAAAACATATAAAAAATAACTTTTGTTTAGCATAAAGCCTTTCTATCAAGGGAGGTAAATCCAGACAACATTTGAGGCCTATAATGTTGCCTGTAGTGCAGCCCAACAGAACACTGATAACAGTTTGCCAAAACCCAAGAAAACGAATGTGTATTCTAGGGACAAGTCTCTCCAGCAAACAAAACTCACCCATTGCTTACACACAGCATTTTACATTGTGGGCCTGAATACTAAAAGCTATCCAACGTTCGTCTCCTGCGCAGCTAAATCAAACTGCGTGTGGGCTGGCCGATAGCTGTCTTTCCGTCCCATTCCGATCTCCGATTGGCTGTGCCTCGAAGGGCGGTGATCATAGTACCACATGGAGCATCTGCTGCGTGTAGCCTATGCCTGTCAGTGTAGAATTCATCCTCTCTGTGCTCAAGTGATGCTTCACGGAATAAACTGGAAGCGAACTTGTCACTTTGGCGCTGTTCTTTGAGGGACTGCTGCTTTTTCATTTCTGAAGCATTGCACTTTTGGGGACATTTACACCATATATCTACTCACCCTCACCGAGTATTAATAACAATAATTGTTCGATTATTTATGCCGCAAGAAACTTTTATGTTGTACTAGAGTGACAACACTGATTTGATGGAAACATGACGGGAGCTACAAACGGAACCGTAGCCCTGAAGACATTGTTGCTTGTCGCATTGGTTTCATTTTCAACAGGGAATTCAAAGCTGCCTGTGTATTATGGACAAATTGTGGAGAACTCGCCCGCTGGAACAGTGGTGGATTGGGTAGCTTTACCGGTTGGAAGCAACTGTCATGTTTCGGAACTGGACATTGCGTTGGAAGGGAAGGACGCATCGGATTTTCGTGTGGTTTACCATCAAGGAGAACAGCATCTTATTTTGAAATCCACAGAAACTTTGGACAGAGAGTTTATAGCAGTGTACGATTTGAAGGTTGTGCTTTCTGGTTGTTTGAATAGTGCCGTGGTGATTAAAATAGAGGTGCTTGATTCAAACGACAACATACCCCAGTTCATCGAGGGAAACGAAAGGGTAAAAGTTGACGAATTGACCCCTATCGGTTCCGAATTGGTCCGTCTTTTTGCAAAGGATTCCGACGGTGGAATGAATGGCCGGGTCACTTATTACGCATCTCCAAAATGCCAACATGTGTACGTAGTTCCCCAAACCGGTCAGGTAATGCTGGTCAGTTCTCTCATTGGTGTCATGAACCTAACAGTCCGTATTTACGCTCAAGATAATGGAGATGTCGCATTGATAAGTAAGCCGGTGACACTTCACCTTGATGTGCAGAGACCTGCTGTCTCGAAGGTTAGGAGGCCCCGAGCGGTCTCCGAGGAACTGTCCTACACAGTGACCGTCTCAGAGGATGTGAAAGTCGGTGACATGATATTCACGGTGCCTGGCCAGAAGTTTGAGAAAAAGTGGTACGAGATAATATCAGAGGCGGACTCCCCGGTTCAGATCGAGAGGGACTCGGGTCGTCTGTATCTCGCGCACAGACTGAAGTCCCCCGCAGAGGTCATGGTCAAAATCCAAAACCTCAGAGGTAAGGGTGGATTGTAAAAGGTGCAGTGTCGTGTGTTTTCAGTGTTTTTCCCATTCAAAGTTGCTAGTTGTCTGAGGCATCTGTCTCTTTGGAAAATGTAGGCTATGCCTATGCCATTGGTACAGTGTTGAATGGGGCTCATTTGGGAAAGTCTCTCGCGCGGTGCACCATTACTATATCCGACACTCATGTGAAACAGTATTTTATAGGTCTAAGCATCATTGTGAGTGAGAGACTCAGCGTATCCTATTGTATTTGCTCAGGGCTTTTAGATAAAGTTTACTTGCTATAGAAAAAAACATGTTTAGCTACTTATTAGGCTGCAATGTAAAACAATGAATTAAAAAGATAATCGCGCACGTCCGTGGAATAATTTAAAAATTGGACAATAACTTGATATCAGGTGTGAATAAAGTGATGTTTGGTTTGGGTATATTGCTATTTCATCCGTTGGATGCGCGAGCTGAGCTGCAGCACCTTGCGCAGGAGAAAATCAGTTGGCAACGGAACCTGGCAGTATCTTATTCATTCAGAAATCCTCATGGCCGATGTTTTTGTTGTTTTGCACAATATATAGCCTACATTTTGAAGTATAATATAGACTTTTATTCAATGAGTCTTAATTCTACTGTATGGCCAGTTGTCATTCATGCTGTGCGTAATGATATTCACAAGAACCTATTTATCGCACTCTGGGATGCATGTGTTCGCTCTACGTTGATTACACATCATTGACACGCTAGGTGAAGGTGTTATTTGTTGCCGGCAGGTCGCTAATTGGGTAAACAGGATTATAGCACTTGGATGATGGAAATGTGTGTGTGGCTATGCATGCAAGACACGTCTGCCCACTGTCCCCAATGCCCAACACATGAGTGTCCATGTATGGGTGTGCACTGGCGCTATTAAGGACATTAACATCTGTATCATTTTTTCCAAATAGATCTTATGCACAAATAAATTCATTTTTGGTTGCTTTTCTGTATCCTAAACCTAGCGACTGTACCATTATGCTAATTTTAGGCTTAAGAATTGTGATGCTGGAGATAGTGATACAGTTGAAGACATTACCATAGCCTGTATAACAGGCCTAACGATTAGCCAGTTTTTTTTTAGATGACAGTCACAACTGAAATACATGTTATTGCTCGGATTTAGACTGTGATTGAATTCAGACATTAACCTCATATCATGAAAAGTTGTCCAGGTGAGGATTTGGCCAAGTCCCTAAATCACGACATCTGCTAGTTTAAGGAAAAGTCTCCTCTGACATGCCAAGTGGATCTAGAGGTAATGAAGTTTTCCAAACGAGAACTCTGCCTCATCCGCTGTTTATTTAGAGTAATGGTGATTATTTATTCACCCTGACTTTCCTAGTCTGGCACATGTGGTCTTACAAACCTAGACAACGGACTTGACAGGAGATAGTTTGTTTAAGGGACGTTGGAGTCGGGTTTATGCAGTGGTGCTCTCATGCGTAAAGTGAACTAGAATTCAAATTTTCCGCACTAAACTCATTACTCAGTATTTATTGCATTGTTGTAATGTTGTGCTACAACATATGATTAAACCATGGAAACCTCAAGTCATGTTCAATTAGCGCTTAATTATTAACACAAGCCTCACCCGACAAATTAGGTCAACCAACAGATTGTCTACATGATTTATATTGTCGGCGCTGCATAACAATGATATATGAATTAATAAAACCTTACCCTCCCCCGGATACTAACGGAAGCTTCTCCCATGAAGATAATGTCGTCTTACATCTTGTTGAAGTCCTCAATTTGAATATGAGTAGATAGATTATAATATAGATGTTGTGCTGCTAGGAGGAATGTTCTTGTACAAGCTGCAGAGATGAGTGGGAAAATACTTTTCTTGTGATACTGGAGCGAGTTCAAATGGAATAACGACCGAAATGTACTGAGTGGAATTGTCAAAATGGAGCAGGGACACTTTTATCTATCAGCATAACCAAAATGCTTGAGAGAGCCCCCCCACAAGAGTCTATACACAGACTCAGTGTGCCTGTGTAGTCTTTATGTCAAACTATAACGCTGATGTCTGCATGTGTTGTAAGGATGTCTGCATGTGTGATCACTACACATCCCAATTATAGCCTAGGCCTATATATTCTTAACGGTGTTCAAGTGTTTGTTTGTGAGATTTGTTTGATAATGCATATTATCTCCCCTTATAGCCAATTAAAAGTATTACATTCACTGCATAATACGTGAAGCACATGCAGCTTAGATAGATTCACTGGCCTGGGGGATGTCTTGGAGTAAACCACATGTAATCAGAAGTATTGTTCTCCGCTCTTGTGGCCATGCAAGGGAGAGCGCCAATGCAAAGGTCTTTGGGGACATAATTACTGTTCAAACTATTGTCTAGCCAAGTGCCACTGCGCCACATTCCGTTTGAGTGTGTTAGAAGAGGAATGGTTATTTTTTCCCGTTCTAAAGAGTAGATGCTTTCAGATAACACAATCTGCCCCAAGTGTGTGGATGGGTCTAGATGACTTTCCACCCCTTTGTTTGTCTTTCCACACACACACGCGCACACACACACACACACGCACGCATGCATGCACGCACGCACACACACACACACACACACACACACAGTGTTTCTCTTTCCCCTCACTTTTCGTCTTTGTCTTCCATGTCTGGCACTTCTTAGGCCTTTCAATGCCAGCTGTAGAGCAGATTCAAGTACTGTATTTATTTCTGGATGTGAATTGAAGTTGTCTTTCACTTGAAGAAAGCTCAATATTACTGATCTGTTATGTGCTGTACATGCACGCATACATGTGTGTTCCTACATTTGTGTCTTCCCATGTGTCCTTGTAGGCCACATTGACCTTGCTTAAACCTGTGAGTGGGAAGACAAGGTTCAGAGGACACTAGTGTTGGTGACTCAACTTTGGTGTCAAATACCATTTCATTAACAAGCCGGTCACACACACAGTGGTTTGTCTTGAGCCATTGTAGCATTATGTGTATACACGGCTGGGGGGGGCATTATGTGTATACACGGCTGGGGAGGCATTATGTGTATACACGGCTGGGGGGGCATTATGTGTATATACGGCTGGGGGGCATTATGTGTATACACGGCTGGGGGGGGCATTATGTGTATACACGGCTGGGGGGCATTATGTGTATACACGGCTGGGGGGGCATTATGTGTATACACGGCTGGGGGAGGCATTATGTGTATACACGGCTGGGGGCATTATGTGTATACACGGCTGGGGGGCATTATGTGTATACACGGCTGGGGGGCATTATGTGTATACACGGCTGGGGGGCATTATGTGTATACACGGCTGGGGGGCATTATGTGTATATACGGCTGGGGGGCATTATGTGTATACACGGCTGGGGGGGGCATTATGTTTATACACGGCTGGGGGGCATTATGTGTATACACGGCTGGGGGGGGCATTATGTTTATACACGGCTGGGGAGGCATTATGTTTATACACGGCTGGTGGGGCATTATGTGTATACACGGCTGGGGGGCATTATGTGTATACACGGCTGGGGGGCATTATGTTTATACACGGCTGGGGGGCATTATGTTTATACACGGCTGGGGGGCATTATGTTTATACACGGCTGGGGGGGGCATTATGTTTATACGGCTGGGGGGCATTATGTGTATACACGGCTGGGGGGCATTATGTTTATACACGGCTGGGGGCATTATGTGTATACACGGCTGGGGGGCATTATGTTTATACACGGCGGTGGGGGCATTATGTTTATACACGGCTGGGGGCATTATGTGTATACACGGCTGGGGGGGCATTATGTTTATACACGGCTGGGGGGCATTATGTTTATACACGGCTGGTGGGGCATTATGTGTATACACAGCTGGGGGGGGGCATTATGTTTATACACAGCTGGGGGCATTATGTTTATACACGGCTGGTGGGGCATTATGTGTATACACGGCTGGGGGGCATTATGTGTATACACGGCTGGGGGCATTATGTGTATATACGGCTGGGGGGCATTATGTGTATACACGGCTGGGGGGGGCATTATGTTTATACACGGCTGGGGGCATTATGTGTATACACAGCTGGGGGGCATTATGTGTATACACGGCTGGGGGGCATTATGTTTATACACGGCTGGGGGGCATTATGTTTATACACGGCTGGTGGGGCATTATGTGTATACACGGCTGGGGGGGCATTATGTGTATACACGGCTGGGGGGGCATTATGTTTATACACGGCTGGGGGGGCATTATGTTTATACACGGCTGGTGGGGCATTATGTGTATAAAGGGGACTTATGCATTTCCAGGGCCACATAAAAATGATTTTGCACAGGGCAGTGTGCCCCCTTCCAATATCAAGGCCAGGCAGGCTCTTCATCTGGCTTTGCGCCCCTTATCCCAAGAATAATTAGTGGTCCATTGGTCATATTTGTTTTCCATGTGGTTTCCTTTCAAACATTTTGATTTCTGCAGCCCTGGATAGTTGCTCTAGGGGGGCTCGGCACTCCACCCTCAGCACATGTAGGTGAAACACTGCAAGTAGAGCCGACTCAAAGTGTGTGCATGTGTGTGTCTACAGTACAATGCTGAGGGGCACTTTTTCCCAAGTCTCTATCTCCATGATGTGTGTATTGGCTTAGTAAATGCCGATAATGGATTGTGTGTGTCGAGTGTGTGGGAGAGCTCCGTTCCTTCCATTCCCCTGCCCTAGAGGGATCCAGGGATAGCACCCATGAAAGTTTGGAAAACCTCTGCAAGAAACAACTTTATCTTTCCCCAAACACAGCACGGAGAGCTGGCCCTGGGGTGATGGAACGAGTGAAAAAGAAAGGGAGGCAGAGGGAGAGAAATGAGAGAGACGAGAAAGTACCTTCGTCAGCTGGCGGAAAAGGAGGTTGATAAATTGGGGCCCACACACTGTAGAGCTTACAGACACCAGACTGACTGGGCTTGCTGCTGACTGGACTTTTCTGGAGTGGCTCTCTGTTCTTCCAGTTAGATTAGAAGTGACTGTGGAGGAGCCGGATGCCAGAAATCACACTTTGTGTCTGTCTCAGTACCACATTTGAATAATATCCCGGACATAAGGATTTGATATAAACGTATGTGAGTGTGAACTGTGTTGGTGTACTCATGTATATCAGGTATATATGTAGTACCTGGGGATTGCTGTTTGAGAGTAAGTTGGTGTGAGCTTATCTTTTCCCCTCCTCCTGTCCTTTATTTAGGTGTGTGTGTGTGTGTGTGTGTGTGTGTGTGTGTGTGTGTGTGTGTGTGTGTGTGTGTGTGTGTGTGTGTGTGTGTGTGTGTGTGTGTGTGTGTGTGTGTGTGTGTGTGTGTGTGTGTGTGTGTGTGTGTGTGTGTGTGTGTGTGTGTGTGTGTGTGCACCCAATCCCTGTCCCGTCATCAAATTATAACGGTGCAAAAAGTATGCCTACATACATTTTCTCCGCTTGGGTGCCCTTGGGTGACACATTTGGATGTCAGGCGCGGCTTGATAGGGTTTCTTCCTTCCTTCCTACCCCTCTTTCTCTTTATTTATCTATTTCTTTATTTCTGGCCTCACCATGGGCTAAAGCAACCAGACATTGTACCTCTAGCCTTGCTGTACCACCAGCGTCTCCTCCTTCTGACTCCACTTCTGACAATTAAACCGTTCTCCCATCTGCTGTTTACAGTATGGCTTCGAGACATGCCTGTGGACCTGTATACATCATTAAATACACGTACACATGCAATGTTAGCTCAGTCGTATAGGAGGAGAAAGGGGAATGTGTGTGTCGTTGTGGTACACATATGGGCGTTTATGTATTGGTTTATACTTCTATCTAATCTACATGCGTATTTATGTATTTCTGTTGATAGTCCTGTGTGTTTATTTTTGCCAGTGTGTGTGTGCCTGTACCTCGGTGTGTGGCCTTCGACTGTGTGTGTGTGCAGAAGGAGGAGAGCACTGGAGGATAAATCATTGTGAGGAAGCTAAACCTCTCCAGAATGGTCTTTTTTTGGACCAAATGAGGCCCTGAAGAACTGTTTGGGTCTGCCTGAATCAGCGTTACAGCTGTAAGGGAATGCACACACAAGGACAGGGACTTGGACATAGCCTCGGGATATAGTGATGGTCTCTCTCTCTCTCTCTCTCTCTCTCTCTCTCTCTCTCTCTCTCTCTCTCTCTCTCTCTCTCTCTCTCTCTCTCTCTCTCTCTCTCTCTCTCTCTCTCTCTCTCTCTCTCTCTCTCTCTCTCTCTCTCTCTCTCTCTCTCTCTCTCCCTCATAATTGAACTTCATGCCAGAGTGAGGCTCAGCCCTCTCCATTGTGTTATAATAGGTTATTGACAGCCGCTCCACACTAGCCCTAGGGAGACCATTTTTTATGACGAACTAGGACAAGGTCACTCGAACCTCTGCTGGCCCCCGAACATCCTGACCCACCCGCTCCGGAAGACACCCTCCCATATATACACGCACTCGCACATTCACAGGCACACACATACAGTGCCTTCAGAAAGTATTCATATCCCTTGACTTATTCCACATTTTGTGTTAAGGCCTGAATTCAAAATTGATTAAATAGATTATTTTTCTCACCCACCTACAACATGTTTTTTGAAAGGTTTGCAAATGTAATGAAAATTAAATACAGCAGTATCTAATTTACAATAGTATTCACACCACTGAGTCAATAATAAGTTCCTCGGCGTACACATCACGGACAAACTGAATTGGTCCACCCACACAGACAGCGTCGTGAAGAAGGCACAGCAGCGCCTCTTCAACCTCAGGAGGCTGAAGAAATTTGGCTTGTCACCAAAAGCAATCACAAACTTCTACAGATGCACAATCGGGAGCATCCTGTCGGGCTGTATCACCGCCTGGTACGGCAACTGCTCCGCCCACAACCATAAGGCTCTCCAGAGGGTAGTGAGGTCTGCACAACGCATCACCGGGGGAAAACTACCTGCCCTCCAGGACACCTACGCCACCCGATGTCACAGGAAGGCCATAAAGATCATCAAGGACAACAAGCACCCGAATATCTGCCTGTACACCCCACTATCATCCAGAAGGCGAGGTCAGTACAGGTAAATCAAAGCAGAGACCGAGAGACTGAAAAACAGCTTCTATCTCAAGGCCATCAGACTGTTAAATAGCCACCACTAACATTGAGTGGCTGCTGCCAACACACTGACTCAACTTCAGCCACTTTAATAATGGAATTGATGGAAATTGATGTAAAATATATCACTAACCACTTAAACAATGCTACTTAATATAATGTTTACATACCCTACATTACTCATCTCATATGTATATGTATATACTGTACCCTATATCATCTACTGCATCTTTATGTAATTCATATATCACTAGCCACTTTAAACTATGCCACTTTGTCTACATACCCTACATTACTCATCTCATACAGTATGTATATAGTGTACTCGATACCATCTACTGCATCTTGCCTATGCCGTTCTGTACCATCACTCATTCATATATATTTATGTACATAATCTTTATCCCTTTACATTTGTGTGTATAAGGTAGTAGTTTTGGAATTGTTAGGTTAGATTACTCGTTGGTTATTACTGCATTGTCGGAACTAGAAGCACAAGCATTTCACAACACTCGCATTAACATCTGCTAACCATGTGTATGTGACAAATAAATTAGATTTGATTTGACTTTGTAGAAGCACCGTTGGCAGCAATTACAGCTGTGAGTGTATCGTCTGCTTCCAACTCACACTCTCAAACACGTAGATCCCCTGAACGTAGATCCCCTGAACACATTGTGCCATTGGAAGACAGGAGTGATGGTTGCTGATAATCGGCCTCTGTATGCCTATGTAGATTTTCCATCATAAATCTGCCGTTTCCAGCTACAGTACTCATTCACAACATCAACAATGTCTACACTATATTTCTGATCAATTTGATGTTATTTTTAATGGACAAACAAAGAGCATTTCTTTCAAAAACATGGAAATGTATAAGTGACGCCAAACTTTTGAATGTTAGTGTATCTTATGCGGCTTGTTAAGCACATTTTTACTCCTGAACTTATTTAGGCTCGCCATAACAAAGGAGTTGAGTACTTATGGACTCAAGACATTTCAGCTTTTCATTTGTAAAAATGTTGAAAAACACAATTCCTCTTTGACATTATGGGGTATTGTGTGTAGGCAAGTGACAAAACAAATCTATATTTAATCCATTTTAAATGCAGGTTGTAACACAACAAAATATGGAAAAAGTCATGTGGTGTGAATACTTTCTGAAGGCACTGTATGCACACAAATCAGATCTCCCCTGCCACTGCTAATCTTAATTGTGAAATTGGACACGCTCAAACTTGTACGCTGGGATTTATATTAATTCCTGGAGACACATAAATAAACACTGCTGAAATCCCTCTCCGTCAACAGCAGAGGCAGCTTGCACTTGAAATGCTCTCGTTTAAAAAGAAAGGCAATATACACACTGTGATCAGGGATTTAGGCATTCCGTTTCTCTCACAGCTAATGATAGGAGTTTTTAGATGTGTGTGTGCAGCCCTTCTGCCCAGCCCAGCTATGTTGTTCCATCAACAGATCAATGGACTGTATGTCCCTGCTTTTCTAGTGTTCAGAGCCCCCAGAGGAGAACAGTGTGCAGTTTTGACATCAGTCGTGCAGCCAGCATCTGGAAAGGTGTTTGTGTGTGTGGTCATTGAGAAGGAATGGAATGGGACATGCATTCATTTATTATAGACTCGCTCATAGGCTCATGAGCTAGAACGTCTCATCATCCCAGTATCACTGATTATTGTCAAATAGACACATTGCTTATTGGAAACTCGTGACAGGCACACGAAAAAGACAATGTTTTTGTGTGCAGAACGCGATTTCGTATACAGTGCATTTCAATCCCAGTTAAAGACCGTTCAACTGAGTAAAGGCTGAGAAATGGAGTCAGATGTGGATAACAGGTAACCCTTTGCTAGGCAGCTGACATCCAAACCCCTCTCTGTGAGAATGGGGTTCGAATGACGGGCCTTCATGTGGTGGTGGAGAGGTACAAGGTTGTTTGGAAGACTGTTACTGTAAGACAGCAAGTGAGAGACACGAGGTGAGTTGACATATAAATACTCCCCTGGATTTATGTCCATTGGTTGAAAGAAACAAAAGGGATTGTTGCACAATTGAGCCCATAGGTTAAACAGCAAGTGTGGTGACATCGCCTTAGTGTGCCGTGCTCATAGGCTGAAGTTAACAGGTCAATTCGTCACGCTTGCTAATAGTAAAAGAGGAGGAGAGACATGGAAACATTATAAACGCTACCATATAAATACCTGCCATGCCCGTGAGATAGGAAGCTATATTAATATATTATGCTTGGAGATTGATAAAAAGTGACGCCCATTCAGAACAGCCTTCCTGAACAGCCTTCCTGATAACTACATCTATCAACCCAAAGGTTGTGTGTTCAAATCTCATCACTGACAATTTTAGCACTTTAGCTAATTAGCAGTTTTGCAACTACTTACTGCTTTTAAACTACTTTGCAACTACTTCGATTGTTAGCCAACCCTTCCACTAACCTTAACCCTTTAACTACTTAGCTAGCATGTTACCTAACCCTAACCTTAACTCCGAACCTTAAAGTCAGCCACCTAGCTAGCGTTAGCCACAACAATTGGAATTTGTGTAATGGGTTATGAAGAAAGAAAATTGTGTAATACACACAAAATGCGTTTTACCTGTCACGAATTTCGAATATGTCATTTGTGTCTATTTCACAATTAGCTGTGATATTGTGTTGGTCCCATGTAACGATAGAGATAGCATGTGCTATGTCCCTGTTTGGAGTAGTGTCTGTCTGTTTCTCTGTTTCTCTTTTTACACCCCTCCTATCTCCTTATTCTTTCTCACACATATTACTAGACCTCCATTATAAGGTAGAAACACACTTTACATAGGAGATTGTGCCATTTCAGGGCAGTTACAGAGAAACCTCCCCTGTGCCCCCAGACGGGCCTTCATTAGCTGATCTAATATGGACAGAGCTGTGCTCAGGAGTTCCTCTACAGCCTGAGGGTGGCAGAGATCTAATTTCTCCTGTTCTTCCCCGTCTCTCACTTTAGCCTGCTTAGGCCTGGTCTCACTACAATGGGATGAAGATGCCCTTAGACACTGATCTAAGGCCAGTGGTTAAGGTTATGATGTGCGGGGGATGAGCTGATCCTATATCTGCGCTTGAAGGCAACTTGTACTTGGAGTGCTGTAGCAGCCTCACTCAGGTTAATGAGGTGCAGTGTTATGGTAGCGGATGCTCATTATGGGACTAGACTCCAGGCATGGACCACATAACCAGGCTGTTGTTGAGGAACACCCGGGCCTCCCATACAGCCCACAGAGCACCACGTGAGGAGACACCTGCACCGCGACAGAGGAGCACACACACACACACACACACACACACACACACACACACACACACACACACACACACACACACACACACACACACACACACACACACACACACACACACACACACACACACACACACACACACACACACACACACACACACACACACACACACACACTAGAGTACACATACACCCATGCTGTCATTATTCTCAAATTCCCCCATCTTGTAGGTAATGACTTGTACAGAGACATCTTACCAGGGAAGTTGTGAAGCTGTGTGGATGTATACAATTGATTTGATTATATAATTACTATTAGTTAACCCATAATAGGGCTTCTAATTAGGTTTTTAGTTTTGAATCTTGCGAGCCACAAACAAACTTTTGCCCTGTTGGAGAGAGTTATGTGAAATGAGGGTTAGACGAGAAGGGCACAAAAACCCATCAACATGTTTCGGAAAGTCCCTGGGCAGTTGAAACCTGTGATGGGAAATCAATATTATGTAAGAATGGAGGCCAGAGAATATCCCACCATGTTGTTATCGATTTGGTACGGGGGTGCTGTCATAGACCATCATTTGCATAGGGCTGTGAAGAGCTCCTTTTTGAATTGCCAACTTCAAAGGGGGAGAAATAAACTGCCTAAAAAAGGGACTCGTTTAAAGATTTAAAGGCTGCAGAAATCAATTAATCAAACAGAGCGCCGAGCTCTGAGGTTGTGCACGGCAGAAAATCAACAAACAATCGCAGGCGGTGGGAGATTTCACGTTCAATTGGGGGCTTTATTTGAGATTGGAGGCAAATGGGAGTAAACTACCCGTGTAAAAGAGTAATTCCCTAGTTTACCCAGACCCACCGCCTGGTAGTTGGAGAAACAAGCTCTTTAACAAGCTCAGTGTATGTATGCAGGGGTATTTGTGAGGGTATGTGTATATGTATGTGAGTGTGTGATGTGGTACTCAAGGGACAAAATAATTCACACCTCGCCAGAGCAAAGACATGAGAATACATTAAGTGCCATCAGTACCCTAGCTTGTGTGTGTGTGTGTGTGTGTGTGTGTGTGTGTGTGTGTGTGTGTGTGTGTGTGTGTGTGTGTGTGTGTGTGTGTGTGTGTGTGTGTGTGTGTGTGTGTGTGTGTGTGTGTGTGTGTGTGTGTGTGTGTGTGTGTGTGTGTGGACGTGTTTAACTATACCTGTGGAGACCAGAAGTTGTAAACAAACAAGGATTTGACCAACTGGGGACATTTGGTTGGTCCACACATGGTCAAATGCTATTTCTAGAGGGTTTAACGTGAGGGTTAAAGTTAGGGTTAAAGTTAGGGTTATCAAACCTTGGGTTGCACGGGTCTATTGCAACTGTCTGCCCTGTTTCTATATTGTACATCTGTTAGGGAAAATAGGATTTTGAATGTGACTGAATTGTGTGTCCTCACAAGGTTAGTTGTACAAGACTGTGTGTGTGTGTGTGTGTGTGTGTGTGTGTGTGTGTGTGTGTGTGTGTGTGTGTGTGTGTGTGTGTGTGTGTGTGTGTGTGTGTGTGTGTGTGTGTGTGTGTGTGTGTGTGTGTGTGTGTGTGTGTGTGTGTGTGTGTGTGTGTGTGCGCGCGCGCGGACACATTTTTGTGTGTGTATGCACGCATGTGGATGAATTCAAACAAAATGAAACACCCATTGTGTCTTCTAACCAGAGACTGGCGCAAAACTGTGCTTCCATGGCAATATCAGAATTGGGTTGTCTGTCTAAATGCAGCCAAGGAGGCACAGAGCAAAATTACAATGCTGCTTGGCAAATAAACTTAAATGAGATTCTGAACTATCACCCACAAAAACACACGGCGTGTCTACACAGCAGATATCTAAAAATTCCAAAGTGATTTTTCTTCTTCTTGACTAATTAACCAAACCCTGGAACATACATCAAAAGCCCATCCAATCAGGCGTTTTGGGGGAGGAGAGCCATGTTATTTTCCAAGCTCATTTAATAGGATTCTTCTCCTTCTTATTAATTGATGTTTTGCTCGCTGGTCCAGGTCATTGGGGGAGGGTCAGGCATGTTCCAGTGGACAGAAAGGGCAACAGAAACTTAATGGGGAGCTGAAACTAAACGTGAGCATGACTCAGGTTTTTCACTCTATCTGATAGAGAACCGTCGGTAAAGCTTTACAGTCCTGCTTTAGCTATTTGCCTGGTGGGCTATAGGCTTCCTGTCACTTCAAAGAATTCAACACAATTGATACCAGCTTCACTTAAAAGCATGTTTAAATCAATACATTCAACTAACACAATTACACTGAACAAAAATATACACGCATCATGTAAAGTGTTGGTCCAATGTTGAATGAGCTGAAATAAAAAATCCCTGAAATTTTCCATACTTACAAAAAGCTTTTCTCTCAAATGTTCTGCACAAATTTGTTTATATCCCTGTTAGTTAGCATTTCTCCTTTGCCAAGATAATCCATCCACCTGACAGGAGTGGCACATCAAGAAGCTGATTAAACTGCTTGATCATTACACAGGTGCAACTTGTGCTGGGGACAACAAACGGCCACTTTCAAATGTGCAGTTTTGTTGCACAACACAATGCCACAAATGTCTCGATTGTTGAGGGAGCGTGCAATTGACATGCTGAATACAGGAATGTCCACCAGAGCTGTTACCAGAGAATTGAATGTTCATTTCTGTAAGCCACCGCCAACACCATTTTAGAGAGTTTGACAGTATGTCCAACCGGCCTCACAATCGCAGACCATGTTTAACCACACCAGCCCAGGACCTCCACATCTAGCTTCTTCACCTTTGGGATGGTCTGAGGGGGTGCTGAGGAGTATTTCTATCTGTTATAAATGCCTTTTGTGGGGGAAAACACATTCTGATTGGCTGGGCCTGTCTCCCTAGTGTTTGGGCCTGGCTGCCAAGTGGGTGGGCCTATGCCCTCCAGGCCCACCCATTGGCTGCACCCCTTCACAGTCATGTGAAATCCATAGATTTAGGGCCTAATGAATTCCTATCAATTGACTGATTTCCTGACAAGAACTCCGTGAAATCTTTGAAATTGTTGCACGTTGCCTTTATATTTTTGTTCAGTATACAGTATATTGAGCAGCTTTCTGAAGACTAGAAGCTCAGTAAAAAAATCTAGTAAAACAATCCACAAAGGCACATCTAAAGCAAAGGCGTATCACCCCATGGGGGCATGCAGTACATCCACACACGCTCAGCCCCGCCACTCACACAGCAACATGAAAAGAAAGGCCTTTGATATACCGCAGGCCTACATGAGGACATCTTATCACTGTTATTTCTGGGCCTAATTTCTGAATTTCATACGGGGATTACATCATCTCACGGTCCAGTATCCTGGTGGAAATTACACTGAATTATTAACCAGTCCCGATGTGATGAACTATTAATGATATTAAACAACAAAACGCAACGCGGGCCTAAAATATGATGTGATCTGAAGTGGGGAGTTACTCATACTTTATTGGGTGATACCCAGTATCTGGGTCATGAGTGTGTGCACATACAGTAGGGCAAAAAAGTATTTAGTTAGCCACCAATTGTGCAAGTTCTCCCACTTAAAAAGATGAGAGAGGCCTGTAATTTTCATCATAGGCACACTTCAACTATGACAGACAAAATGAGAAAATAAAATCCAGAAAATCACATTGTTGGATTTTTTTATGAATTTATTTGCAAATTATGGTGGAAAATAAGTATTTGGTCACCTACAAACAAGCAAGATTTCTGGCTCTCACAGACCGGTAACTTCTTTTTTAAGAGGCTCCTCTGTCCTCCACTCGTTACCTGTATTAATGGCACCTGTTAGAACTTGTTATCAGTATAAAAGACACCTGTCCACAACCTCAAACAGTCACACTCCAAACTCCACTATGGCCAAGACCAAAGAGCTGTCAAAGGACACCAGAAACTAAATTGTAGACCTGCACCAGGCTGGGAAGAGTGAATTTGCAATAGGTAAGCAGCTTGGTTTGAAGAAATCAACTGTGGGAGCAATTATTAGGAAATGGAAGACATACAAGACCACTGATAATCTCCCTCGATCTGGGGCTCCACGCAAGATCTCACCCCGTGGGGTCAAAATTATCACAAGAACGGTGAGCAAAAATCCCAGAACCACACGGCAGGACCTAGTGAATGACCTGCAGAGAGCTGGAACCAAAGTAACAAAGCCTACCATCAGTAACACACTACGCCGCCAGGGACTCAAATCCTGCAGTGCCAGACGTGTCCCCCTGCTTAAGCCAGTACATGTCCAGGCCCGTCTGAAGTTTGCTAGAGAGCATTTGGATGATCCAGAAGAAGATTGGGAGAATGTCATATGGTCAGATGAAACCAAAATATAACTTTTTGGTAAAAACTCAACTCGTCGTGTTTGGAGGACAAAGAATTCTGAGTTGCATCCAAAGAACACCATACCTACTGTGAAGCATGGGGGTGGAAACATCATGCTTTGGGGCTGTTTTTCTGCAAAGGGACCAGGACGGCTGATCCGTGTAAAGGAAAGAATGAATGTGGCCATGTATCTTGAGATTTTGAGTGAAAACCTCCTTCCATCAGCAAGGGCATTGAATATGAAACGTGGCTGGGTTTTTCAGCATGACAATGACCCCAAACACACCGCCCGCGCAACGAAGGAGTGGCTTCGTAAGAAGCATTTCAAGGTCCTGGAGTGGCCTAGCCAGTCTCCAGATCTCAACCCCATAGAAAATCTTTGGAGGGAGTTGAAAGTCCGTGTTGCCCAGCAACAGCCCCAAAACATCACTGCTCTAGAGGAGATCTGCATGGAGGAATGGGCCAAAATACCAGCAACAGTGTGTGAAAACCTTGTGAAGACTTACAGGAAACGTTTGACCTCTGTCATTGCCAACAAAGGGTATATAACAAATTATTGAGATAAACTTTTGTTATTGACTAAATACTTATTTTCCACCATAATTTGCAAATAAATTCATTACAAATACTACAATGGGATTTTTCATAGTGAAAGTGTACCTATGATGAAAATTACAGGCCTCTCTCATCTTTTTAAGTTGGAGAAGTTGCACAATTGGTGGCTGACTAAATACTTTTTTGCCCCACTGTATGTATGACCACCCGTCACCGGTAGCAGCAGTTGTGTCTGGGTGTGGATCTGAACGTGAACTCAGCACTTGAAAGGGCAGTTGATGTGTGTGTGTTTGTGTGTGTTTTATGGGTTGTAAGGTCCTATGGGGGTCGGTTCACCTCCCAGAGGTTCAGACTGGCTGCCGGCTGATTTATGAACACTGAGAACACAGACCCCCTTAATAAGCTAACTTTACCTCTGAAGTTTTTACACACACACACAAACACACATGCCACCACACACACACACACACACACACACACACACACACACACACACACACACACACACACACACACACACACACACACAAACACACATGCCACACACACACACACACACACACACACACACACACACACACACACACACACACACACACACACACACACACACACACACACACACACACACACACACACACACACACACACACACACACACACACACACACACACACACACACACACACACACACACCATGTTCCCACTTCTTCCTTGATCCCTCTCTCTTTTCATGCAGTTTAGAACCGTCAGTTAGAACTTGGTCCTTGGTTTCACAAGAAGCCTCTCTATTATGACCTTTGACCCTGATTACATGGCCCTTCGCCTGACCTATCAGGTTTCTATCTTTATCTGTGGGAAAGGTGAGATGTTAGTTAAAGGTTCCTCTGGTGACGACATACTGTCCATGGGTCAGGGCTGTTAAAGTACCTGACGCTGTCGCTCCAAAATATCCTTTCATCTCATCAACTTTTAATCCTGGTCAAATGTCTTTTCACGGTCCCCGAGTTCTCTGCGGCAGGATCGCACCAAATCCCCCCTCTATCGGCACAAAGGACGAGTGACAGAACGGCCTGCCTCTTTCTTTCCTCTTCCACCGCTGTGGGATGGAGGGGGATGAGGGAGGAGAGGAGGGGATGGATGAGGGGATGGATGAGGGAAGCGCTTCGGGAATTTACGGCTCCAATCAAAGCCCTTTCATCTGGCGCAGTGCGCCTCTAATAATTGAAAAGCAACGTTGTCACCAGTTGATGGCCCTTTTGCATTAGACAAAGTTCCCCATCATCAATAATTCAGTGGTGAAATGAGAGGCAGGCATCATTACCAGGATAAGAGATTCTATACTCGCTCTTAACTCGTCTTCCTTTTCCCCTTCCCTTTCTTTGTTCCCTCTTCTTCATTCCGTCCTAGTGTTGACTGCTCTCTGTATGTGTGCTAGGTTGAGAGAAGCTCTGTATGTGGCATACTTTTACAAGCTTTTTGGATTCCCTAATCCACTTAGTGAGGACAGTGTGTTGAATGAAGAGTCTTTTGGAAGGTTGACTGCTCTCTGTATGTGTGCTAGGTTGACTGCTCTCTGTATGTGTGCTAGGTTGACTGCTATCTGTATGTGTGCTAGGTTGACTGCTCTCTGTATGTGTGCTAGGTTGACTGCTCTCTGTATGTGTGCTAGGTTGACTGCTCTCTGTATGTGTGCTAGGTTGACTGCTCTCTGTATGTGTGCTAGGTTGACTGCTCTCTGTATGTGTGCTAGGTTGACTGCTCTCTGGTGCTAGGTTGACTGCTCTCTGTCTGTGTGCTAGGTTGACTGCTCTCTGTCTGTGTGCTAGGTTGACTGCTCTCTGTATGTGTGCTAGGTTGACTGCTCTCTGTATGTGTGCTAGGTTGACTGCTCTCTGTCTGTGTGCTAGGTTGACTGCTCTCTGTATGTGTGCTAGGTTGACTGCTCTCTGTATGTGTGCTAGGTTGACTGCTCTCTGTATGTGTGCTAGGTTGACTGCTCTCTGTCTGTGTGCTAGGTTGACTGCTCTCTGTATGTGGGCTGTTGAAGCCTGTTAAGCTCTCTGTCTGTGTGCTAGGTTGACTGCTCTCTGTATGTGTGATTGGCTAAGTGTGCTAAGACTGGCTGGACTAAGGCAATGGGGAAGAAAGTCCTGCAAATGTTCAATCACAATTTATTTTCACTGGCATATGAGAGGAAAGAGAGGTGAAAATGAGCCCTCTGATTGGATGTGGTGGGTCAGTTGTCTGACATTTGACCTTTTGTGCTGACCTCATGAGGGGGATGAAGAGCACATGCAGGGAGTGTGTCAAGATGCAGAGCGCATGGGAAGTGTGTGTTGAGACCTTCCTCCTCTCCACCCTGAAAGCACATTCGTGAGTTCCCCCCCCCCCCATGTGTTTGATCTCTTCGTCTAACCTGCGGAGGTTATCTGGCATTCTGGAGGACAGCCTTTGAGGTCCGTCTCCCCGGGCCTTCCCTGTCGGACATTAAAGCAGCATGCCAGAGCACTGGCCTTTTACTGAGGTCTGTATCAAAAGAAGCAGAGTGGTGGAGTAGGAAGATGTCTTAGGTTGTCTGTCGTTGGCATTGCAAGGTGTCATAGACAGAGACACTATTAGTTTCTATGGTCATGTTAGGGTGAAAAACATTTGTTTAAAAAATAAGTGTTTAGATTCATGTACATCAGTGCCAGTATACAGGAGACTTGAAGGTTATCTCTCTGTACAGTATTGTTAACCCCCCCACTAACACAATGCTGGAGAAAACTATGCTATTGTATGTGTGTGGGACAATGTACATCTATCTCTATGTGTGCCCATGTGTACCCCTACCCCATCACATTCACACACACACACACACACACACACACACACACACACACACACACACACACACACACACACACACACACACACACACACACACACACACACACACACACACACACACACACACACACACACACACACACACACACACACACACACACACACACACACCTCTGGGCCAGTAGCTAGCATCTCTGTATTTAAGCGGAAGTGTGCTTGTGGGTATTTGTCTGTGTGTGAGAGCTCTGATGTGTGAGTGCTAATTGTGCTTCACATCGCACTTTGCTGTTGTTGTTCTCTCCCAGCTGGAGTTCAACAGAGAGGCATTGAGGAAGGAAGAGCAGGAGATGTGACATCATCACTCAATAGATGTTTTGCCAAGGGCCTTTGCTCCTGTTTGACACCTTTAGGACAAGCCAGCAGGCGAGGCACATTTTCTAATGACATTTCTACCTAGTCAGCTCAACAGTTTACTGTCCAATCCCCCCCCCCCCCTCATACACACACACGGAAGTCAACAGTGGAGCCCACGTAGCTGTGAGCCTCAAAGCAAACCCATAAACGCAACTCTTTCATTCACCAAATACTGTAGATGCTCCACAGGCCAAACCAGAGAGATAAGCAAATCCGACACACTCACAAACACACAGCCTTCGCTGAACATGTAAAATACTTTTTTATCTCTCTTTTTTTCTCACCTGGCTGTCGAAACCCACAGGAAAGAACAGATATTAAACCCCCGCTCACCTCCCTCCTTAAACATTCACTTTTAATTATGCCGGCAAAGTCAATTCTCAGGTTGAAGTGCCGTTTGGAAGAGAGAGAAAAGAGAACCAGTGTGAAGTTGCCACGGTGTGTGTTATCTTGGGTGCGCTTTAGCTGAACACACATATTTGCAGTCCAACCTTTTGAAGTGTTCCTCGCAGTGTGTGTGTGTGTGTGTGTGTGTGTGTGTGTGTGTGTGTGTGTGTGTGTGTGTGTGTGTGTGTGTGTGTGTGTGTGTGTGTGTGTGTGTGTGTGTGTGTGTGTGTGTGTGTGTGTGTGTGTGTGTGTGTGTGTGTGTGTGTGTGTGTGTGTGTGTGTGTGTGTGTGTGTGTGTGTGTGTGTGTGAGTGAGTGTATGAGGGAGGGTAGCTTTGTTGTCTGCCGCCTTTCTGCTGGGAGAGAGAGAGAGAGAGAGGGAGAGAGAGAGAGAGGGAGCGAGAGAGAGAGAGAGAGAGAGAGAGGGAGCGAGAGAGAGAGAGAGAGAGAGAGAGAGAGAGAGAGAGAGAGAGAGAGAGAGAGAGAGAGAGAGAGAGAGAGGAGAGAGAAGAGAGAGGGAGAGAGATAGGGAGAGAGAGAGAGGCAGGGACTGGAGCTGGATGGATAGAGAGAAAGGGAAATAGAGAGAGACTGACTGGGGCCGGATGGGGAGAAAGCATTAAATATGTCCCGGCCCGGGAAGCTCCAGATAAAAGTCTGATTATCCAGTCTGCCTTCTGTAGATGTATAAAAAATAGAACCAGAATGGGGGGTTTGGGGGATTGTAAAGGATTGTCTATTTAATCATGATGACGATAATGATGATAACTGTATTCACAAAGTTATAAAGCACCTTTCATATGTTGCAACTCAACACACCAATTTACTCTCTGAAGTCAACTTGATATCCCCATTTTTGAAAACTGTATCGTCCACACCCTCACTGATCAACACAACCCACTCTGTGTAAGTGTAGCGTGTGACCGTTCCACTTTGGCTGGTCCTACCACTATAGTGTGGAGAATAGGGTTAGGCCCCTGTGTCTAAGGGACCACAGTCTGTCTGTCTATCCACCAGGAGGCACAGGGATTCCCTCTCTCGTCTCCTCTCTTTCCCCTTCCCAGGATCACATTCGACACGCTCCCAACCCTGCTCCGGGGAAATCTATTCCCTCGCTCTCATAAACGAGTGGATGGAGGAAACCCCCCTACTCCCCAGTCAAGGTCATGATACATAAAATATCCTGGCTGAAGTCTCTCTCCCATGTGTGTGTGTGTGTGTGTGTGTGTGTGTGTGTGTGTGTGTGTGTGTGTGTGTGTGTGTGTGTGTGTGTGTGTGTGTGTGTGTGTGTGTGTGTGTGTGTGTGTGTGTGTGTGTGTGTGTGTGTGTGTGTGTGTGTGTGTGTGTGTGTGTGTGTGTGCGTGTGTTGTGCGGACTTGTGTGCACAAGTGGCTGTGAGTTACTATGTTTGTGGGGAGGCAGGTCTCAGGCATAACTGGGGCTCATCAAAATACATGCAGAGGTTTATTGTTGGGTGGTATAGATTCCACTCGTGTAATGGACCCCTCTGTTTGTTTTTCTATGGTTGTTTGTTTACTCGGCCCAGACCCTGATCTCTCTCTCCCCCTCGCCTTCTCTCTCTCTCTCTTTCTCCCTGACTCCCACAGCGAACGTCTTTGGCTTGTTTTCTGCCTTCCTGTCTTGCAGCCTGCATGCGTTACATTCAGCCCATGCACGGTATCAAGCTGTGTGTGTGTGTGTGTGTGTGTGTGTGTGTGTGTGTGTGTGTGTGTGTGTGTGTGTGTGTGTGTGTGTGTGTGTGTGTGTGTGTGTGTGTGTGTGTGTGTGTGTGTGTGTGTGTGTGTGTGTGTGTGTGTGTGTGTGTGTGTGTGTGTGTGTGTGTGTGTGTGTGTGTGTGTGTGTGTGTGTGTGTGTGTGTGTGTGTGTGTGTGTGCATGTATTCATGCATGCTTGTATTAGGTTTGCATCATTCTGTGCATGTATTCAAGTCTGAGTTAGTCATTATGTCTGTGTGTGTTTGAATGTGTGTGTGTGTGTGTGTATATTTGTTTATATCGAGGTGTGAGTGTGTATCTGTCATTTTCTGCATGTGTTTCCACCTACAGTATATCCGTGTTATCGTCTAAGTTTATTTGGAGCTGGCTAAGACTCCCTGGGTGCTTCCTTTGTTTGTGTGAGAGTTGGATATGAGGAACCTGTGCTGTGGATACAACATTCCCCTAACATGAGAGACACAGTGTATTTTCATCCTCCAGTATTAATCTATCAAACACATACACTCACAAAAAATGAGTTCTACTGTATTTTGCTGTAGTGTTGTTATGCCACATGGTTTCGACCAGTGTTAAACTGACCTCCACAACAGAAGGTCTGGACCACTAATGCCACGGCTTTTACCGCCCAGATGCCCACCCATGGTGGAAAGGCCAAGAGCCATCCCAGACCAGACGGGCGATGCACCCTGCCAACCCTTTCCCTCTGTCCACTGCCCACTCACCCTACTCTCCTAGTCCCACAGTCCCTTCACGACTGACCGACATCCATCACCCACATGGGCACCGTTCATATTCACGTTTCTAAAGGAGATGAATATACACACTCACCCCAAACACCCAAACTTGTGTTGACAAGATCTGGATAGGCATACTTGAACCCTTTATTACTTTGTTATTGTTCATATCGCCCATCTATTCTTGTGGAATCTCCTATGACTGATTGTCGTCTCGGACACTCCCATTGTTGTCTGTACGGAGCTTATTACCTAAGTCCTGCACAGTGTTCAGTAAAGCATGCAACCTCAGAGGCTGAAAGCAAGACAGACATGGCGAGAGGGAATGTATGTACTGTGGACGCGTCACTATTTATTCATCTTTCTTCGGCTGCTTTTGTGTGTTCTGTCAGAGGTGCTCTTTCATGTTGCGGCAACAGCAAGCGAGACCATGCATCTCCATTTCAGAAAGCCGCACGTCAGAGCTGTAGCTGTGTGGTGTCCAAAGAGCTGCCAGATCAAAAAAGCCCCATCTCCACACTTCTAAAAAGTACTCCAAAGTCCCGTCACCACAGAGAGGGAGACGGAGAGATAGAAGGAGAGGAAGACTGAAAGAAGAGGGTGCCCTGGAGCGCCCCGAAGTTTGGCGGAAGTGGCGGCGGCCCCGGAAGCTGACAGCTCCTCGTCTTACTCCTTCTCAGAGAGAGAGAGAGACAGAGATGAAGAGAGAGAGAGTTTGTGTGTGTTTGGCGCTATGGAATGCAGTGTGTGTAATGATACCTGTGGCGGAGGTTGGAGCATGTCGGAATGAGGTGGGATAGCGTTGCATGGCGGTCGGGTAGACCTGACGATCTCCTTCCCTCCCTCCCCCATATCTCTCTCCCATCTACTCCATCTCTCTTCCACGTCTCCCCTTTCTGAGAAGCGTTAATCACATTTCTGGTCAGGGGAGGCAGCCAGGAATTGTCCATGGTCCCCTAGCCCCCCCCCCATGCACCAAATACAGACCCTCTCTCTCTTCAGGCTCACCAGGGTCAACTTATCCTATTTCAGAGCCTTGCTGAGGAACTCAGCTGGAACACACACACATTCTCATGGTTATAATTATCTGCTGCAAAGGAACCTGCCCTTCTTCATCACCACACCACATTCTCACAGTTACCATCTTCACTCTATTCAGCTTTTCTCCCCCCCCCCTCTCTCCCCTCTCTCTCTCTCTCTCTCTCTCTCTCGCTCTCTAACCCTCTCTCCCTCTCTCTCTCTCTCTCTCTCTCTCTCTCTCTCTCTCTCTCTCTCTCTCTCTCTCTCTCTCTCTCTCTCTCTCTCTCTCTCTCTCTCTCCCTCTCTCTCTCTCTCTCTCTCTCTCTCTCTCTCTCTCTCTCTCTCTCTCTCTCTCTCTCTCTCTCTCTCTCTCTCTCTCTCTCTCTCTCTCTCTCTCTCTCTCTCTCTCTCTCTCTCTCTCTCTCTCTCTCTCTCTCTCTCTCTCTCTCTCTCTCTCTCTCTCTCTCTCTCTCTCTCTCTCTCTCTCTCTCTCTCTCTCTCTCTCTCTCTCTCTCTCTCTCTCTCTCTCTCTCTCTCTCTCTCTGCTCTTTTCTGCTGAGCCTCAGTCTACAAGATAATAGTGGAACTCATTTGAATTTATTTCAAAATAAGCCTTGAGTTTAAAATGTCCCTCATTGGAGCTTTGGCTTGCTTCATGTTTAATTCTACAGTACAATGAGAAACTATTTTATTTGACCTGAGAAAACATATTCTGTCAGCTTCATTAGACTTCACCCAGATGCTCCAATGGACAGGCACATTCTATTACTCTCATTTCTCCTTTTTCTCTCTTCCTCCCCCTTTTCCTCTCACCCCTAAGCCCCCTCCCTCTGTTATCATGCACTTTTCTCTAACTCACCCATCACTCTCTCTCTCTCTCTCGTCATTCCCTTTCTGTTTTCCTCTATTCCACTGTCTGCCTTTCACTTCCTGTCTTCCCCTCTTTCTTCCAGTCTTCCTCTCCGTTATCACCCTCTTTCCCCCCCACTCTCTCCATAGTCACACTACCCGACACTTGGCACATGAAATGAAGAGCATAATGAGAAGGGATGGTATAATCTCCCAGTTCGTTCGGTGAGGGCTCCATCTCAGCGCCTGCGTTAGGGGTCACAAGGGGTCACCCACACTCATGCACACACATGCACACACACTTTTCTCTCTCACACACACACACACACACACACACACACACACACACACACACACACACACACACACACACACACACACACACACACACACACACACACACACACACACACACACACACACACACACACACACACACACACACACACACCAGTCAGAGTCGGGGCTGAGTGCTTCTGAATGCACCTCTCAGCCCCCTCTGTGCTAAGAGAGGTGAATTAGCTTTTAGCGCTACATCCGTCTCTATGGGAAATAACCCCTTTCTCTGAATCCAAGTGGTGAAGGATGGCTATCCATATAGATTAGCACTAAGCTACATGTGCTAGCCGGTTGGGACTGTTGTCAATGGGAGTTGGCATTGTTAGTGTCAGATGCTAACACTGCTTGGCAGACTGGAGAGGTCTTGAATCATTTTTGTTTAGTAAGGTTTTGTACTGAAGCATCACCCCTTAAGGCTGTTTAGTATTTCCATTTGCTCTCGTCTTTCCCTCAATTTGGTATTTGCAGAATGTTTGACTAATTTTTGTTCCTGATAGATGCATGGTGTTTTACACGTGGTCAGTTTCCGGTTCTTCCATGTCCCCTCGCTGCTTGTTTGTATTTGCTTGAGTGAAGTTTTTACCTGTCAGCTTTTCTCCATGTAGTCTGTGATAGATATACACTTACAAACACTCCCTGACTGTGAACCAGAACTAGAGCACACACACACACACACACACACACACACACACACACACACACACACACACACACACACACACACACACACACACACACACACACACACACACACACACACACACACACACACACACACACACACACACACACACACACACACACACACACACATACAGCCAAATACACACCATGAACCACACTGGAGGCAGGTAGATGCACTCTGTCTCCCACCCACCTACTGTTTGCTCCATTTAACCAGCGACTCCTTTATTCCCTGTTGTCGCATGGATAGTCCCCCCCCTCCCCCCACACACACACACACACTCTTCATGAGACTCAGGTAATCCAATATGAAACAGGGCCTGTTTCCACAGCGATGGTCCCAAATTGCTCCTGACAGGTGGACCGTGGCTGTGTCACCCCCCGAGGGCCAGAGAGGGGACAAGAGGGGGGAGGCAAGGTGCGTTATCGTGCTCCACCAGAGATGGACGGAGCCAGGCGCTCCACCATCGTCAGGTGACATGGTGTTGTGTCACATTTGGGCCCTCCTGCTGAATTGGCTGCTTTCTCTTCCACTTGACCTGCTGTACCTATAGTGGAGACTTGCTATAGCCGAAAACATCCG
The DNA here is from genome assembly GCF_021184085.1 of Oncorhynchus gorbuscha. NCBI lineage: Eukaryota > Metazoa > Chordata > Actinopteri > Salmoniformes > Salmonidae > Oncorhynchus > Oncorhynchus gorbuscha. The sequence goes on along the minus strand of NC_060187.1, from coordinate 66,286,653 downwards.
TCTGGATTGGTTTAGATCACTGAGGTCAAGCCTGACAGTCTGCACATACAGAATTCTGGTTTTGCAGTTGAGGAGTCTTGAGCCAGAATGGCCGACACATTGCCTTTGTTCTAGTTGCAAAAACAAGCAGAGGCTGGTCTGTCATCAAGTCAGTCACTGGAAAAATCTACGCTGTCTTTCTTTCTAAATGAGAAGTGTCGAGGGAGAGTCCCAGCCCTGCTAGTGGTGAAAGATGCCATTTTGAGGATCCAGGTGTTGTAATTTGATAGTCTTCAAAAATAGTTACTATTTCAATCATTTTCAACATTCTTTTGTGTTTTTATTTTTATTTTCTAAAGTGTATTGAGATCGAGAGTGACTGTTAGCCTTATCATGTTCCAGTAGTACCCTACCTTTGACTGTGAACTATGGAAGAATGGATTGGCAACACCCAATGACTATGTGCTAGCCTGCAGGAGGATGTGGAACGGTGTGACAGCGTGGTGACAAACCTCCGTCAGCATGGACATTAGTTATCGCCTTCTTTTCCCAGAAAACCCAATTCAGGGATGTCTTTCCCATAATCCATTTGGCAGGTCTCTTGAACCTGATGAGAGGCACCAAACCATGATCGATTGGAAAGGTGGTTGAGATATTCTGGGCATGTAGGAACAAGACATATGTTGACTGGAGTGATTATTCTGGTGTTTGGAAAGAACAAACCTTGTCCATAGCTTCATGTTATATTGCCTCTGTCTGGAATAAGAACAACTTGATATGAAAAGCTCTGGATGTAATTTGGCTTTCTGTTTTGACTTGGACATGTATTGGGCATTTGAGGGAAGCAGTGTGTGTGTGTGTGTGTGTGTGTGTGTGTGTGTGTGTGTGTGTGTGTGTGTGTGTGTGTGTGTGTGTGTGTGTGTGTGTGTGTGTGTGTGTGTGTGTGTGTGTGTGTGTGTGTGTGTGTGTGTGTGTGTGTGTGTGTACTTGTGTGTGGGGTGATGGCCAGTACAGCTCCTCTCCACCCCTGGAGCTCTAGCTTATCTCTCCCAGTAGAACCTTGTGGAACCCTGTGGAACCCTGGGGAACATTCCACCAGCTCTGAACGTCCCGCCAGCTGGCAGGGGCTGTCACTGCTGCCCGGGGACACACACACACACACACACACACACACACACACACACACACACACACACACACACACACACACACACACACACACACACACACACACACACACACACACACACACACACACACACACACACACACACAAAGCTAGAGGCAGAGACACACATTGACACAAACACATACTACACTCTGCCAAAGAAAGATGCAAACATACTCACACAAACACACACACAGGACCGACAGTCTAATGCAACCTCCGTTCTGACCCTCACACATCTTAGGATGCACCCCAGGCATTCCACCAGCTTCCAGAGAGAGACGGAGGTTGAGGGAGATAGAAAGAGGGAGAAAATTATGTGGCTTCCGTTACTGACCAATCTGATCAAATGTACTGTAGGAAGTTGTGACACACACATTCTGTACACACATACACACAATCTCTAGAAGGGGAAAACAGGACACACACAGCACCCATATATCCAAGGCGACTTAGACACTGTGACCCCTCTCTGGGGGTGTGTCTCATTCAGTATGTTGCAATGTACTGTAGATGTGTTCAAAGAGAACACACACCAGAGACAGGACATTTCTGGAGAGTCATAGTGTCTCTAGGACCAGTGTTGCATACAATAGTAATGGACTACACATCCCATAAATCAATACTCTACAAAGCAGTACTTAAGACCAAATGCTTTTAGCCACCTATAGCAATGGTGAATGAAAATGCTTGTACATTTGATCAAAGCCATCCAACGCCAGTCTAGACTGCAACCTTTGACCTTGGGTACCGGTACTGCTGGTGGTGTGGGTGGGGTCTGTGTCATGGGGAGGGGGTAACAGCAATGTGAACTTTATTATGAAGCCCTGGTTTCATTATCACAGGAGGTGGTTGGAGTGGTGGGGGGAGATGGGCTGAAACCCAATCTGAAATATGTTTGTTTTTAGGACAAAGAAGAAAGGAGAGAAGTTGAGGAAGGGAAAGAAAAGAGAAGGGGTGGGTGTGTCTTTGCAGGACTTTGGGTAGGTTTGAGGGGGGTGATGACCTGAGCCTGTGTGTTCAGCTTTAGCTTAATAATAACTAACTCCATCTTGAGGCCCAGTCTGGTTTCCTTGGACCAGTCCACTGACTCTATATCCTCCACAGAGCTCTATACTCTACCTCATATTGGACTAGAAGAGAGACCAAGCCACCTCACACAACAACAAAGACACCTCATTTATCCTCGAGCCTTTTCAAATGAAAAACACAGTTCCACATACCCTTAAGATGAACAAAATACAGAAAAATCTCCAAACAGCATGCAGAGTGGCAACGAGCCACAGGCGTCATGTAAAGCAGCGCGTGTCATTGAAGGAGGAGGCGACATGTTTAATTGATTTCATCCAGAAATTGTACGCGGGGAAAGTGGCTTACGCTCTTCTGCTATCTGCTATCTGCTATCTGCTATCTGCTATCTGCTATCTGCTATCTGCTATCTGCTATCTGCTATCTGCTATCTGCTAGGGCTAAACATTAAGTACTGTCCCAAATCATTCCAGCTGCTGTTGTGTCAATCCCTCCATACCGCCCCACCCCTCTCCTCCCTCCATCCCTCTCTCCTTCTGTTCATACAGTGCCAATTAAGCCTTGGCCCAAAATACCAGGCCTTGTAACAGGATTAACAGCGTGTGTTTAAGAAGGAGAGGAAATAATTAGTCTTATTACTGATAAAATTGATCAGGTTAACGGTCATGCCTCATTATGGGCTTGAGTCCTGCTTCTTCTTGCACTCTCTCCTCCTCCTCCTCCTCCTCCTCCTCCTCCTCCTCCTCCTCCTCCTCCTCCTCCTTCTCACTCCTACTCCCTCCTCCTCCTCCTCCTCACTCCTACTCCCTCCTCTCTCTTCCCTCCTCCTCAATCCTACTCCCTCCTCTCTCTCTTCCCTCCTCCTCCTCCTCCTCCTCCTCACTCCTACTCCCTTCTCTCTCTCTTCCCTCCTCCTCCTCACTCCTACTCCCTCCTCTCTCTCTTCCCCTCCTCCTCCTCCTCCTCCTCCTCCTCCTCCTCCTCCTCCTCCTCACTCCCTCACTCCTCCTCCCTTCTCTCTCTTCCCCTCCTCCTCCTCCTCCTCCTCTCCCTCCTCCTCCTCCTCCTCCTCCTCACTCCTACTCTCTCCCTCCTCCCTTCTCTCTCTCTTCCCTCCTCCCTCTCTTCCCTCATCCTCCTCCTCCTCTTCTACTCCTACTCCCTCCTCCTCCTCCTCACTCCTACTCTCCCTCCTCTCTCTCTTCCCTCCTCCTCCCCCTCACTCCTCACTCCTACTCCCTCCTTTCTCTCTTCCCTCCTTGTCCTCCTCCTCCTCCTCCTCCTCCTCCTACTCCCTCCTCTCTCTCTTCCCTCCTCCCTCCTCCCTCCCCCTCTCTTCCCTCCTCCTACTCCCTCCTCTCTCTCTTCCCTCCTCCTCCTCCTCCTCACTCCTACTCCCTCCTCTCTCTCTCCTCCTCCTCCTCCTCCTCCTCACTCCTCTCTCTTTCCTCCTCCTCCTCACTCCTACTCCCTCCTCTCTCTCTTCCCTCCTCCTCAATCCTACTCCCTCCTCTCTCTCTTCCCTCCTCCTCCTCCTCCTCCCTCCTCCTCCCTCCTCCTCCTCCTCCTCCTCCTCCTCCTCCTCCCTCCTCCTCCTCCTCCTCCTCCTCCTCCTCCTCCTTCTCTCTCTCTTCCCTCCTCCTCACTCCTACTCCCCCTCCTCTCTCTCTTCCCTCCTCCTCACTCCTACTCCCTCCTTTCTCTCTTCCCTCCCTCCTCCTCCTCCTCCTCCTCCTCCTCCTCCTCCTCCTCCTCCTCCTCCTCCTCTCCTACTCCCCTCTCTTCCCTCCCTCCTCACTCCTACTCCCTCCTCTCTCTCTTCTCCTCCTCCTCCTCCTCCTACTCCCTCCTCTCTCCCCTCCTCCCTCCTCCTCCCTCCTCACTCCTACTCCCTCCTCCTCAATCCTACTCCCTCCTCTCTCTCTTCCCTCCTCCTCCTCCTCCTCCTCCTCCTCCTCCTCCTCCTCCTCCTCCTCCTCCTCCTCCTCCTCCTCCTCCTCCTCCTCCTCACTCCTACTCCCTTCTCTCTCTTCCTCTCTCTCTCCTCCTCCTCCTCCTCCTCCCTCCTCCTCTCTCTCTTCCCTCCTCCTCAATCCTACTCCTCCTCTCTCTCTCCCTCCTCCTCCTCCTCCTCCTCCTCCTCTCCTCCTCCTCCTACTCTCCCTTCTCTCTCTCTTCCCTCCTCCTCCTCTTCCCTCCTCCTCCCTCCTCTCCTCTCTTCCCTCCTCCTCAATCCCTCCCTCCTCTCTCTCTCTCCCTTCCTCCTCCTCCTCCTCCTCCTCCTCCCTCCTCCTCCTCCTCTCTCCTCTCTCTCTCTTCCTCCTCCTCCTCACTCCTACTCCCTCCTCTCTCTCTTCCCTCCTCCTCAATCCTACTCCCCCTCTCTCTCCTCTCTTCTCCCTCCTCCTCCTCCTCCTCCTCCTCCTCCTCCTCCCTCCTCACTCCTACTCCCTTCTCTCTCTCTTCCCTCCTCCTCCTCACTCCTACTCCCTCCTCTCTCTCTTCCCTCCTCCTCAATCCTACTCCCTCCTCTCTCTCTTCCCTCCTCCTCCTCCTCCTCCTCCTCCTCCTCCTCCTCCTCCTCCTCCTCCTCCTCCTCCTCCTCCTCCTCCCTCCTCCTCCTCCTCACTCCTACTCCCTTCTCTCTCTCTTCCCTCCTCCTCCTCACTCCTACTCCCTCTTCTCTCTCTTCCCTCCTCCTCTCCTCCTCCTCCTCCCTCCTCCTCTTCCCTCCTCCTCTCTCCTCCTCCTCCTCCTCCTCCTCCTCCTCCTCCTCCTCCTCCTCCTCCTCCTCCTCCTCCTCCTCCTCCTCCTCCTCCTCCTCCTCCTCCCTCCTCCTCACTTCTACTCCCTCTCTCTCTCTCTTCCCTCCTCCTCCTCACTCCTACTCCCTCCTCTCTCTCTTCCCTCCTCCTCCTCCTCCTCCTCCTCCTCCTCCTCCTCCTCCTCCTCCTCCTCCTCCTCCTCCCTCCTCTTCTTCTCCTCCTCCTCCTCCTCCTCCTACTCCCTTCTCTCTCTCTTCCCTCCTCCTCCTCACTCCTACTCCCTCCTCTCTCTCTCTTCCCTCCTCCTCCTCCTCACTCCTACTCCCTCCTCTCTCTCTTCCCTCCTCCTCCTCACTCCTACTCCCTCCTCTCTCTCTTCCCTCCTCCCGATTCCTCAGTGTTGCTCTTCCTCTAACTTTCAGTCTCTCCCTCTTTTCCCTGTTTGGTGGCAGATGCTGCTGTTAAAGAAGATTTGCTGGCATGCTGGCTACATTTCTTGGATAACTTTGAAGGATTGTGATTATGCATGCTGTGTGTGTGTGTGTGTGTGTGTGTGTGTGTGTGTGTGTGTGTGTGTGTGTGTGTGTGTGTGTGTGTGTGTGTGTGTGTGTGTGTGTGTGTGTGTGTGTGTGTGTGTGTGTGTGTGTGTGTGTGTGTGTGTGTGTGTGTGTGTGTGTGTGTGTGTATATATGGCAATCCCGCGCCACCTCTCCTCTGTTGCACCCCTGCCCTCATGTCAACCTTCCCACCACCACTGTCAATCAAATAGTTCCAAAGACACAAATAAACACAAAAGCCTCTCCCTACACCCAAAACATGGCCTTCACTCATTCCCTACACCCAAAACATGGCCTTCACTCATTCCCTACACCCAAAACATGGCCTTCACTCATTCCCTACACCCAAAACATGGCCTTCACTCATTCCCTACACCCAAAACATGGCCTTCACTCATTCCCTACACCCAAAACATGGCCTTCACTCATTCCCTACACCCAAAACATGGCCTTCACTCATTCCCTACACCCAAAACATGGCCTTCACTCATACACCCAAAACATCCCTCACTCATTCCCTACACCCAAAACATGGCCTTCACTCATTCCCTACACTCAAAACATGGCCTTCACTCATTCCCTACACCCAAAACATGGCCTTCACTCATTCCCTACACCCAAAACATGGCCTTCACTCATTCCTTACACCCAAAACATGGCCTTCACTCATTCCCTACACCCAAAACATGGCCTTCACTCATTCCCTACACCCAAAACATGGCCTTCACTCATTCCTTACACCCAAAACATGGCCTTCACTCATTCCCTACACCCAAAACATGGCCTTCACTCATTCCCTACACCCAAAACATGGCCTTCACTCATTCCCTACACCCAAAACATGGCCTTCACTCATTCCCTACACCCAAAACATGGCCTTCACTCATTCCCTACACCCAAAACATGGCCTTCACTCATTCCCTACACCCAAAACATGGCCTTCACTCATTCCCTACACCCAAAACATGGCCTTCACTCATTCCCTACACCCAAAACATGGCCTTCACTCATTCCCTACACCCAAAACATGGCCTTCACTCATTCCCTACACCCAAAACATGGCCTTCACTCTAAACCAAAGACCACTAGAATTTTACTGGCACCCCACATCCCAAGCTGCATTCATGCTAGCTGAATGCACAGTTGTCTGTCTCTGGCACTCTGTTGTTTGGATAATTAGTTCTGAACATGTAGGTCTAGATCCCTTTCACCATCAACAGCACAGGAGGCTGGTGGCACCTTCATTGGGGAGGATGGGCTCATGGTAGTGGCTGGAGTGGAGTACGTGGAATGGTAGCAAATCCGTCAAACACATGGTTTCCATGCCGTTCCATTCGCTCCGTTCCAGCCATTGTTATGAGCCGTCCTCCCCTCAACAGCCTCCACTGATAAACAGAGAGAGAGAGAGAGACAATACTGTTGAGGAAGCTTTCCTCCATTCTCCCATAACACACTGGGAGAATGGAGTGCTCAAAGCAGAAGTTGCCCCAATAGTGAGTAGAACCCAGTAGAGAGAGAAGGACTTCTCACAGGAGCTACAGATCTCATTCTCTAGTTTCCAATGAAGTTTTCCAGTTTCCCATGTTTCTCACAGAACAGCAGTGTGATTTCTGCTCAAATCAATAACCTCTGTCAAGTGCAGATCCGCAATCTTCTTTAAACATGATAAAATATTCTTTCAAGTGACTCCTGAATTGATCTCCTTCTCTTTTGCTGCGAAGGTGGAAAAAGTCGTCATTGGATTGCAGGGTTTTTGAAATGTGCTGTGAAATTTATTCCAAAAAGATGATTCCAATTCAACCCAGTCTGCCTCAGACTTTGAGGTGAGGAAGATTGAACAATATTCGAGAGGACGGGGTATCAGAGGGGAAAACATGCAAACCAAGAATCACACTGACAATAAACAAGAGAGCATTCAAAGACACGTTTACATTTGAATTCATAAGTTGAACAAGAAAGGGAGACTGAAGAGCTTGAGGGGTTTTGTGTGTGTGTGTGTGTGTGTGTGTGTGTGTGTGTGTGTGTGTGTGTGTGTGTGTGTGTGTGTGTGTGTGTGTGTGTGTGTGTGTGTGTGTGTGTGTGTGTGTGTGTGTGTGTGTGTGTGTGTGTGTGTGTGTGTGTGTGTATGTGCGCGTGTGTGTGTGTGTGAGGGAAAGGGATAGTACATGCATGTGTGTGAGTGGCAGTGCAGGGTGTGGGTTGAGACATACAGTATGTGTGTCATTACTAACAAGAATAATAGGGATGAAATCAACCAGTCCTTTCCTGAAACAGTTCCTCTAATAGTCTTTTAAAAGGACGAGGCTCTAAAGTCTGGAAGCGGTTACATCCAATCAAATAGCTGCCTGGTAATCCGGTTTGGGCCCTGCTCGGGGCCGAGGGGTCTCCTGGGACCGTTTGAAACCAGCGTGCCATGCCGGATAATTGTCATCCACCACCCGTCCCAAACATTCACACCATATGGATCAGTCATGTCCTCTCTGATAAATCCACTCCTGGCCTCATTAGAAATATTTTCAATCTAAACTATGGCTTAAGTAGATACAACTAATACACAGCATAATAGTGTGTCAGAGATGGGGGTGTTTTGTTCATCTGTGTATTTCAATGCAAGTTCATATTTTCTTCATCTATTTAACCTATTTTTAACCAGGTTGGTCAGTTGAGAACCACTTCTCATTTGCCAATCACTACCAAACATCCAACAGCTGTGACAGACCATCATTATAATGCAGTGTACTGACCATTCCTCAAGTTAACCATCCTGCCCTATTGGCCCCTCCCTCCTCAGTCTGATTGGCCTATTGGCCTATTGGCCCCTCCCTCCTCTCTCCATTATTGTTCCTCATTGTCTGTGTTCAACAGGCCTTTCTTTTGGTCCTCAGCTGTCATGACATTTTAGGTACTGGAGAGGGGTTTGATCACAGACGGGGCGGCCATGAAAGGGGGATGACAGGGGTTGCACAAGGGGTAAGAGGGTAGAGGGGCGTGAAAGGGAGGGGTTGCAGTTGATGAAGATGGGGTCTCGAGGTTGACAGCTAGCAGGAGACATCCACTTTGTTTGAGAGCAGTCGGTGAAGGGGGAGAGGCAAAGGTGTGTGTGTGTGTGTGTGTGTGTGTGTGTGTGTGTGTGTGTGTGTGTGTGTGTGTGTGTGTGTGTGTGTGTGTGTGTGTGTGTGTGTGTGTGTGTGTGTGTGTGTGTGTGTGTGTGTGTGTGTGTGTGTGTGTGTGTGTGTGTGTTTTGATGTGCTGTGTCTAGATCAGGCCACTGCTGTCTCACACCATGCCCGGGGGAAGGGGGCATAAAGAGGGGGTGAGAGCATGACAGATAATATGTTAACCCCTTCTGCATGGAACTCTAGGAACTGTTTAAACCCATAGTATTGACTCCCTCATCTTTCTCCACTCCTCTTTCCCTTTCTTCCCCTTACTCTGTCTTCTTTCTCCACTTCCCTTTCCCTCTCTTCCTCTTACTCTGTCTTCTTTCTCCACTCCTCTTTCCCTCTCTTCCCCTTACTCTGTCTTCTTTCTCCACTTCCCTTTCCCTCTCTTCCCCTTACTCTGTCTTCTTTCTCCACTTCCCTTTCCCTCTCTTCCTCTTACTCTGTCTTCTTTCTCCACTCCTCTTTCCCTCTCTTCCTCTTACTGTCTTCTTTCTCCACTCCTCTTTCCCTCTCTTCCTCTTACTGTCTTCTTTCTCCACTTCCCTTTCCCTCTCTTCCCCTTACTCTGTCTTCTTTCTCCACTTCCCCTTCCCTCTCTTCCCCTTACTCTGTCTTCTTTCTCCACTTCCCTTTCCCTCTCTTCCCCTTACTCTGTCTTCTTTCTCCACCTCCCTTTCCCTCTCTTCCTCTTACTCTGTCTTCTTTCTCCACTTTCATTTCCCTCTCTTCCTCTTACTCTGTCTTCTTTCTCCACTTCCATTTCCCTCTCTTCCTCTTACTCTGTCTTCTTTCTCCACTTTCATTTCCCTCTCTTCCTCTTACTCGGTCTTCTTTCTTCATTATTTGTAGAAATCCAATCTCGTGATCACGTTTACTCCTTAAAATAGAAATCAATTTACAGGCTACTCAAGCTCCACTTTGGCATGTGGAATGCTAATGCGATTTTCCACAGTATTGGATACACGTTAAGTTCACACACACACACACACACACACACACACACACACACACACACACACACACACACACACACACACACACACACACACACACACACACACACACACACACACACACACACACACACACACACACGCACACACACACGCACACGCACACGCACACACACACACACACACACACACCGAGAAAGAGAAAAAGGAAGAGAAAGTTTAATTTGGCCTGCAGTTTAATGAAATACATTTAAAAAGAGCCTGGTATGTGTCGGCAGGATCAATCCTCACCTGAATGGCTTCAGCACTGGCTAATTGTTTCGTTAACGGGGTTAACGGCCAGATCAACGTCGCGTTGGCGTAATTAGGAGAACACACCCGGAGACTGATAGCAGCATTCAGCCCAAACAAAAGACTAGTGGAGTCATCACCAGGTCAGTTCCCCCTGGACGCTCCCGCACCGTGCTGGCGGAATACTAAAGAAAAGAGACTGACTTGGGCTGTGTTCCATTCCACAATGTTAGGCACACTTCCCTTCACACTTCCCTTCATGGATGTGATACGACTGTGTTCCATTCCACAATGCTAGGCACACTTCCCTTCACACTTCCCTTCATGGATGTGATACGACTGTGTTCCATTCCACAATGCTAGGCACACTTCCCTTCACACTTCCCTTCATGGATGTGATATGACTGTGTTCCATTCCACAATGTTAGGCACACTTCCCTTCATGGATGTGATACGACTGTGTTCCATTCCACAATGCTAGGCACACTTCCCTTCACACTTCCCTTCATGGATGTGATATGACTGTGTTCCATTCCACAATGTTAGGCACACTTCCCTTCATGGATGTGATACGACTGTGTTCCATTCCACAATGTTAGGCACACTTCCCTTCATGGATGTGATACGACTGTGTTCCATTCCACAATGTTAGGCACACTTCCCGTCACACTTCCCTTCATGGATGTGATACGACTGTGTTCCATTCCACAATGTTAGGCACACTTCCCTTCATGGATGTGATACGACTGTGTTCCATTCCACAATGTTAGGCACACTTCCCTTCACACTTCCCTTCATGGATGTGATACGACTGTGTTCCATTCCACAATGTTATGCACACTTCCCTTCACACATCCCTTCATGGATGTGATACGACTGTGTTCCATTCCACAATGTTAGGCACACTTCCCTTCATGGATGTGATACGACTGTGTTCCATTCCAAAATGTTAGGCACACTTCCCTTCATGGATGTGATACGACTGTGTTCCATTCCACAATGTTAGGCACACTTCCCTTCACACTTCCCTTCATGGATGTGATACGACTGTGTTCCATTCCACAATGTTAGGCACACTTCCCTTCACACTTCCCTTCATGGATGTGATACGACTGTGTTCCATTCCACAATGTTAGGCACACTTCCCTTCATGGATGTGATACGACTGTGTTCCATTCCACAATGTTAGGCACACTTCCCTTCACACTTCCCTTCATGGATGTGATACGACTGTGTTCCATTCCACAATGTTAGGCACACTTCCCTTCATGGATGTGATACGACTGTGTTCCATTCCAAAATGTTAGGCACACTTCCCTTCATGGATGTGATACGACTGTGTTCCATTCCACAATGTTAGGCACACTTCCCTTCATGGATGTGATACGACTGTGTTCCATTCCACAATGTTAGGCACACTTCCCTTCACACTTCCCTTCATGGATGTGATACGACTGTGTTCCATTCCACAATGTTAGGCACACTTCCCTTCACACTTCCCTTCATGGATGTGATACGACTGTGTTCCATTCCACAATGTTAGGCACACTTCCCTTCACACTTCCCTTCATGGATGTGATACGACTGTGTTCCATTCCACAATGTTAGGCACACTTCCCTTCATGGATGTGATACGACTGTGTTCCATTCCACAATGTTAGGCACACTTCCCTTCATGGATGTGATACGACTGTGTTCCATTCCACAATGTTAGGCACACTTCCCTTCACACTTCCCTTCATGGATGTGATACGACTGTGTTCCATTCCACAATGTTAGGCACACTTCCCTTCACACTTCCCTTCATGGATGTGATACGACTGTGTTCCATTCCACAATGTTAGGCACACTTCCCTTCACACTTCCCTTCATGGATGTGATACGACTGTGTTCCATTCCACAATGTTAGGCACACTTCCCTTCATGGATGTGATACGACTGTGTTCCATTCCACAATGTTAGGCACACTTCCCTTCATGGATGTGATACGACTGTGTTCCATTCCACAATGTTAGGCACACTTCCCTTCATGGATGTGATACGACTGTGTTCCATTCCACAATGTTAGGCACACTTCCCTTCACACTTCCCTTCATGGATGTGATACGACTGTGTTCCATTCCACAATGTTAGGCACACTTCCCTTCATGGATGTGATACGACTGTGTTCCATTCCAAAATGTTAGGCACACTTCCCTTCATGGATGTGATACGACTGTGTTCCATTCCACAATGTTAGGCACACTTCCCTTCATGGATGTGATACGACTGTGTTCCATTCCACAATGTTAGGCACACTTCCCTTCACACTTCCCTTCATGGATGTGATACGACTGTGTTCCATTCCACAATGTTAGGCACACTTCCCTTCACACTTCCCTTCATGGATGTGATACGACTGTGTTCCATTCCACAATGTTAGGCACACTGCCCTTCATGGATGTGATACGACTGTGTTCCATTCCACAATGTTAGGCACACTTCCCTTCATGGATGTGATACGACTGTGTTCCATTCCACAATGTTAGGCACACTTCCCTTCATGGATGTGATACGACTGTGTTCCATTCCACAATGTTAGGCACACTTCCCTTCATGGATGTGATACGACTGTGTTCCATTCCACAATGTTAGGCACACTTCCCTTCATGGATATGATGCGACTTGATGGGTGAAACAAAACTTGATAGAGCTAAAAACCTAGGTTCATTTTAAATACGTGGTGCTAATACGTGGTGGTTGTCTATAGGGCTTTTCCTCACCTCAGAAACTCATGAATAGGATCTGAATGTATATTCCAGCTACAGAGGCATGGCAGCTCCCTTGTCTGTCTGGATTGACTGACATTGCGTGTCTAATCCAGCATGTTGCCTGTGGCTCTGTGGGACTATAGATTACCTCTGTCTATACACTCTCTCACATCTTGGATTGGCAGAGTAGGCTTCCTATCGATCACCTGCTATCCAGCCAGAGAATCTGTCTTTCCCTTCCTCTCTCTCTCTCTCTCTCTCTGTCCCTCTTTTCTTTCTCTTCCAGTCTCTCTCTCCTTCTTTCCCTGTTTCTATCTCTCTTTCCCTCTCTCCCCCTTCCTCTCTCTACGGCTACATCCTGCAGCTCCTGCAAATGTTCTTCAATGTGAAGAAACAGAGGTGAGGAAAGGAGGAAACAGGCTAACATCGATATCACCTCCGTGTGAGGAACGTCTGAGTTAGTGCTGCAGTGCGAGCAGGCAGGCAGATGGGTAGGGAGAGCAAAACTGGATGGTGTGTGTGTGTGTGTGTGTGTGTGTGTGTGTGTGTGTGTGTGTGTGTGTGTGTGTGTGTGTGTGTGTGTGTGTGTGTGTGTGTGTGTGTGTGTGTGTGTGTGTGTGTGTGTGTGTGTGTGTGTGTGTGTGTGTGTGTGTGTGTGTGTGTTTGCGCGCGAGTGTGTGCGCGAGTGTGTGCGCGAGTGTGCGTAAGTACGTTCGTATGGGGGGGTTATGTTGCCTGATGCAAGGCTAGCATGGCCGGGTGAAATCCAGGCCGGATGGACACTAGGAGTTGGTACAATAGAGTTGCACCATGAAGGGAGAAGAGGGGAAGTATAGGACTCTCTCATGTACTGTGTCTTCACTGCTTTCCCCTCTATCTCCCCTTCCCTCTTGCCAGTGTGCTTTCCATCTCTTCTCCTCTCTTTTTCTCCAGTTGGTGACTCAGGGTTGTGCCCTGATGTTGTGCTATTGTTGTGTTGGTGCTGCTATGCCAGTCTTCCCACAAGCAAACATGCATCAGTCATCTCTAATCCTCTCTCTGTAGGACCCAGATAAATAACACAGCCCTCTCCCTCTCTTATTCCCTCTCTTATTCCCTCTCTTATTCTCTCTCTCTCTCTCTCTCTCTCTCTCTCTCTCTCTCTCTCTCTCTCTCTCTCTCTCTCTCTCTCTTTATTTCTTAACTGTGCAGCTCCCCTCCTTATTTCTGACTGACTTTCTCTCACTCTGTTTAGATATTTTTAAAAGAAGCATGTGTCGATAGGCATTTGGCGATAAGCTGTAGGTCTTTTAAATGTATTTTTAAACCGATATGCAAAACTGTTTTCCCCTGTTGTGGGAAGGCAGTCAAGGTGTGAACTGGTGTTGTCGACTTCTTTTGTTTTCATATTCATCTTCTTTTTCCCTCTTTCTCGGTTTCAACACATTGGAGATGTGAGACGTGCAAACAAACATGCGTATGCTCGGCACTGTGGGTAACCAGGGGGTGGGCCTCTCTCTGCAGATGGACCCCCAAACCCCTTCCCCGACGAGAACAAGAGCTCTGCAGTTGTCTTTTTTATGGCAAAAGGTCAAATGGAGGGATTTGTTTTTCCTCTTCGGTTTGTTTCCTATCTCAGATAGCAGAAGTTTGGAGGAATAATTGGTGGCTGGGAAAGTAGGTGAAGTGAGGAGAGGGTTGTGGTGGAGAGGAAGGGGAAGGGGAGCGAGGCTCAGTTTTTACCATTAGGGCACTTTTTGTTAGGACACCTCCAACCTTAGCTGAGGATGTTGAATATTTATACGGCAAATTATGAAACTTAGGAGAGACTTAATAGGCTGGGTCAGGGGACCTGGAGACCTCAAGAGCCCCCCTCTCTATATGTATCTCTCTCTCTATCTCTCTCTCTCTCTCTCTCTCTCTCTCTCTCTCTCTCTCTCTCTCTCTCTCTCTCTCTCTCTCTCTCTCTCTCTCTCTCTCTCTCTCTCTCTCTCTCTCTCTCTCTCTCTCTCTCTCTCTCTCTCTCTCTCTCTCTCTCTCTCTCTCTCTCTCTCTCTCTCTCTCTCTCTCTCTCTCTCTTACCCCTCTCTCTCTATCTCTCTCTCTCTCTCTTTACCCCTCTCTCTCTCTCTCTCTCTCTCTCTCTCTCTCTCTCTCTCTCTATCTCTCTCTCTCTCTCTCTCTGTCTCTCTCTCTCTCTCTCTCTCTCTCTCTCTCTCTCTCTCTCTCTCTCTCTCTCTCTCTCTCTCTCTCTCTCTCTCTCTCTCTTTACCCCTCTCTCTCTATCTCTCTCTCTCTCTCTCTCTTTACCCCTCTCTCTCTCTCTCTCTCTCTCTCTCTCTCTCTTTATCTCTCTCTCTCTCTCTCTCTCTATCTCTCCCCCTCTCTCTCTCTACCCCTCTCTCTCTCTACCCCCCTCTCTCTCTATCTCTCTATCTCTACCCCCTCTCTCTCTACCCCTCTCTCTCTCTACCCCTCTCTCTCTCTCTCTCTCTCTCTCTCTCTCTCTCTCTCTCTCTCTATCTCTCTATCTCTCTCTCTCTACCCCTCTCTTTCTCTCTCTCTCTACCCCCTCTCTCTCTCTCTCTCTCTACATCTCCCTCTCTCTCAATCTCTCTCTCCCTCTCTCTCTATCTCTACCCCTCTCTCTCTCTACCCCTCTCTCTCTCTACCCCTCTCTCTCTCTATCTCTCTATCTCTACCCCTCTCTCTCTCTCTCTACCCCTCTCTCTCTCTATCTCTCTCTCTCTATCTCTCTCTATCTCTCTCTCTCTATCTCTCTCTCTATCTCTCTCTCTCTATCTCTCTCTATCTCTCTACCCCTCTCTCTCTCTCTCTATCTCCTCTCTCAATCTCTCTCTATCTCTCTCTCTCTCTATCTCTCTCTCTATCTCTCTCTATCTCTCTCTCTATCCCTCTCTCTATCTCTCTATCTCTACCCCTCTCTCTCAATCTCTCTATCTCTCTCTATCTCTCCCCTCTCTCTCTCTCTCTCTCTCTCTCTCTCTCTCTCTCTCTCTCTCTCTCTCTCTCTCTCTCTCTCTCTCTCTCTCGCTCTCTCTCTCTATCTCCCTCTCTCTCTCTCTCAATCTCTCTCTCTCTCTCTCTCTCTCTCTCTCTCTCTCAATCTCTCTCTCTCTCTCTCTCTCTCTCTCTCTCTCTCTCTCTCTCTCTCTCTCTCTCTCTCTCTCTCTCTCTCTCTCTCTCTCGCTCATTCTCTCACTTTCTCCCTCTCTCTGCTTTCTCTCTCCCTCTCTCTCTCTCTCTCTCTCTCTCGCTCATATTCTCTCACTTTCTCCCTCTCTGCCTTCTCTCTCTCTCTCTCTCTGTGTGTGTGTGTGTGTGTGTGTGTGTGTGTGTGTGTGTGTGTGTGTGTGTGTGTGTGTGTGTGTGTGTGTGTGTGTGTGTGTGTGTGTGTGTGTGTGTGTGTGTGTGTGTGTGTGTGTGTGTGTGTGTGTGTGTGTGTGTGTGTGTGAGAGAGAGAGAGAGAGGCTCCAGTGTCAGTGGGGTGAATCCATTACTGCTGTCTGAGAGTGGGAACAGTCCAAGAAAATACCTGATTAAAGGTGATGGAGGGAGACTGGTTCCGATCTGCCTAAATGACAGCCAGGGTGTGTAGGACCCACACACTGTGGGAGACCCTTACACACAGACATAGACACACACAGTGTGTATGTGTGTGTTTGTGTGGGGCGTCTGCGTGTCAGTTATTTATGGAAGAAAATGCGCCTCTCGCTTTGGGTGTGCTGTGCAAGTCGCACTCTTGGGGACGAAAAGCTCTCGTCAGCAAAAAATGAGAACGAGAGAGGGAAAGGGGGAGACAGGGAAAGGGGGAGAGAGGGAAACGCGCACTTTAATGCAGACGAATGGTCGCTCGGCCCAGATTCGGTCCCGGTATTAATCAACGCCACACATAAGGAAACGCTCGCGGGTGGGCACTTTGAAAGAAAGACGGAGTGAGAGCGGCCACAAGGAGCTTGTTAAATAATTCATTGGGCCCGGACCAAATCTGTTGCCTATTATCGCGCCCCTCTAATAAGATGCTGTTTGTCGTTGCTGTACAATAACAGGCGGGTTAAGGCACTTACCAGGAGTGCATCCGCCACTGTTCTTCCCCTTTGCATATATCTGTATCAACATTAGGCTGAGAAGCCAGTCTCTTATTAATTCTGCACATTAGTGAAGTTGTCATTAACACAGCGAGTGGCCAGCTCTGGGAGCAAAGGCCATTAACATAACTCAGTTTATTTCTCTTTCTCTCTCGTTCTCGTTTTTTCCCCCGATCTGCCTCGCTCTCTCTCTCTCTCTCTCTCTCTCTCTCTCTCTCTCTCTCTCTCTCTCTCTCTCTCTCTCTCTCTCTCTGCTCGTTTTCTCACATTTTTTCTATATATTTCTCTTTCTCTTCAATCCTCTCTCAATTTGATTCTCTCTCCCTTTACTCTCTCATCCCTTTGGAGTATCTTTGTCTTTTTCTCTCCTCCTCCAGCACCTCTCTCTCGCTCTGTCTATCTCTACTTCAACTCTCCTCCTCCAGCACCTCTCTCTCGCTCTGTCTATCTCTACTTCAACTCTCCTCCTCCAGCACCTCTCTCTCGCTCTGTCTATCTCTACTTCAACTCTCCTCCTCCAGCACCTCTCTCTCGCTCTGTCTATCTCTACTTCAACTCTCCTCCTCCAGTACCTCTCTCTCGCTCTGTCTATCTCTACTTCAACTCTCCTCCTCCAGCACCTCTCTCTCGCTCTATCTATCTCTACTTCAACTCTCCTCCTCCAGCACCTCTCTCTCGCTCTGTCTATCTCTACTTCAACTCTCCTCCTCCAGCACCTCTCTCTCGCTCTGTCTATCTCTACTTCAACTCTCCTCCTCCAGCACCTCTCTCTCGTTCTGTCTATCTCTACTTCAACTCTCCTCCTCCAGCACCTCTCTCTCGCTCTGTCTATCTCTACTTCAACTCTCCTCCTCCAGCACCTCTCTCTCGCTCTGTCTATCTCTACTTCAACTCTCCTCCTCCAGTACCTCTCTCTCGCTCTGTCTATCTCTACTTCAACTCTCCTCCTCCAGCACCTCTCTCTCGCTCTATCTATCTCTACTTCAACTCTCCTCCTCCAGCACCTCTCTCTCGCTCTGTCTATCTCTACTTCAACTCTCCTCCTCCAGCACCTCTCTCTCGTTCTGTCTATCTCTACTTCAACTCTCCTCCTCCAGCACCTCTCTCTCGCTCTGTCTATCTCTACTTCAACTCTGCTCCTCCAGCACCTCTCTCTCGCTCTGTCTATCTCCTCGTGATGAAGCAGTGTACAGCTAACGCTCTCAACCTGCTCTCTCATTGAATTGCAAATAGTCCTTACACTATGAAGTGTGTTTCCACCTGACCACAGTTTCACAGCATGTTGGGGGAAAAAAACACCCGAGACGGTGCTTTGTTAGTCTACACATCTGGAGTCAAGGTATTACGGTTCCTCCATGGCTCAACAACTACTGTAGATTCAGATCAGTAGAATGGTTTCCAGGAGCGGTGTTTGGAAGCCAAGCCCCCCCCCCCATAAAACCCATATTACAACCTATGTGTTGTGATAATTGTGTTGTTTGCTCTATAACCTGTTTGTTTACATGCCTTGACACCATGATATATCGGCCTAAAGCCGAGACGATAAGAAGACACAGTGGCAGAATAAATTCAACCTCACATTAGTTTCATTACAAAACCAGATAGCAGCATCTGTCTAGTGAAGTCCACCAAGCATATTGCATGTACAGTAACAGAGAGTTACATGACCTACAGCATGTGTAACAGCATAACTTTAGACTGTCCCCTCGCCTATACCCGGGCGCGAACCAGGGACCCTCTGCACACATCAACAACAGTCACGCACGAAGCATGGTTACCCATCGCTCCACAAAAGCCACGGCCCTTGCAGAGCAAGGGGAACCACTACTTCAAGGTCTCAGAGCAAGTGACATCACCGATTGAAACGCTATTAGCGCGCACCACCGCTAACTAGCTAGCCGTTACACTCACCCCCCTTTTGACCTCCCCCTTTTCCGCAGCAACCAGTGATCCGGGTCAACAGCATCAATGTAACAATATAACTTAAGACCGTCCCCTCGCCCATACCCGGGCGCGAACCAGGGATCCTCTGCACACATCAACAACAGTCACCCACGAAGCATGGTTACCCATCGCTCTACAAAAGCCGAGGCCCTTGCAGAGCAAGGGGAACCACTCCATCAAGGTTTCAGAGCAAGTGACGTCACCGATTGGAACGCTATTTAGCGTGCACCACCGCTGACTAGCACCACCGCTGACTAACATCCATTACACATGGTCAAGCAAGTTAATGTTCGGACCACTAAACAACTATTGATTTAGAACCACGGAGAGTTACCACAAGTTGCAAAGAAAACAGGAGCTGCCTCCACTATTCCAGCCTCATTTCAACATCATCTTATCAATTATGCTTAGTCTAATACAGGGACAACTAAAAGATACCAAAATAATGTAGTCCAATCAACGTATGCTTTGGTTCTGATTTCTGTGTGCGAGATTGCGTGTGTGTGTGCATGGAAAACATGTTGACTCACCCTACTTGTGGAGAAACGTCAATGCCGTCCTCCTCTTTCATGTTGACGAAACGGTCAATCACTCTGTCATACAATACACACTCTCATTTTTGTTGTCCTCGGCTACCTGGCTAAAATGCTTGCTCGCTAGCCTAACTTCCATTCATGGATGTTAGTTAACATTAGCCTTCTACATCTAGCAACATGTTGAACTTCCATCCTCTCAGGTACAACAATGTATGAATTAATGGTTGAATCAGAATCGGCGTTATAATCATTGGACAGTACGGATCATTTTTCTCTCCAATTTCGTGATATTCTGATCTTGTCTCATCGCTGCAACTCCCCAGTTGGCTCGGGAAAGTTTAAGTCATGCGTAATCTGAAACATGACCCACCAAACCACCCTTCTTAACACACACTCGCTTAACCCTGAAGCCAGCCGCACCAATGTGTTGGAGGAAACACCGTTCAACTGACGACTGAAGTCAGGCTGCAGGCGCCTGGCCCGCCACTAGGAGTCACTAGAGCACGATGAGCAAAGTAAAGCCCCCCAGCCCTGGTCAAACCCTCCCTCCCAAATGTGTGCCGTCCTATGATAAAACCCCAGGCTGGGATCGAACCTCTGGCTGTAGTGACACCTCAACACTGCGATGCAGTGCCTTAGACCACTGAGCCACTCGAGAGGCCCTATAATTTTTGGGTCAAGAGGCCAGCTGCTCGATGGCTTCTCTTGCCTTCAATGCTCCAGGCAGCAACACTGTCATACCTGTTGGGACCAGACAGCATCAGATAGATGGCCTACACATAGAGAGACAGAGGGGGCGCTGTTTCACTCGCTCGGATGCTTTCTCCTGTGAGATACATTCAGCCTCTTGTGAATTTAAGGAATATATATATATATTTTAAACAGTATATGTGAGTGACCAACATATGACGTTTCTGGCTTTTACTGTATATGAAGTCCTATTTTCTTGATGTGTTTTTTGATGTCCTTTAGCTTTGAATCAGTGACATGCAGCAGTAGCCTCTAGAGTTGCATCAGATCTGGTGTTTGATGTTATTTGATTCTGGCTCTACGCTCAGATGGTGACACGTCATGGTGCCATACTGCGCTCAGCTCCAACACAGTTTGTCTGGTGTTGAGTCAGCGATTGGGTCCCTGGCATTAAAGTTCCACACTTGATGCAACATTATGTGTGTGGTGTTGAGTCAGAATGTAGCATATTACTGCTATCCAGATGGTATAGTTTGTGCTGCTATAGTATTTTGCAGTGATTAATCAAATTGAGCATGTTTGCCTTCACCAATGAAGGATTGAAAGTTGAAATTAATTGAATCAACTCTCCATATCATTGTTTACTTATCCCGTACAGATGTAGGATCTGAACTTGATCACCCTGTTGCAGGAGAACTTTCATGCAATGTAGGACATTTTAAACTTGTAGTGTATTTCAGGTTTAAAAAGGCTTCTGAAGTTTGTAATTTCCACACATTTCAGATTTGATCTTCTCTTCCTGAAAATGTATCAAGCCCTACAAATATGTCCAATAACTATAATCCACATAATAATAAAAATGCAGGTTTATTTTCCTGTTGTAGCACACTGGCTTAAATTAAGATCCTACATCTGTATTTACCAGTCATATGACTAAGGGAGAGGATACTGGGTCTGTGACTTGGATTAACCCAGGGGACATGTCACTGACCCTGGTCCACAGGAGGCTTCTGATTGACGAGCCTAACAGACAGGAAGAGGAGGGGAAGATTAGAGAGAGGAGGACGGAAGAGGAGAGAGGAGGACAGAAGACGAGAGAGGAGGACAGAAGAGGAGAGAGGCCTGGAGTGAAGGGGAGAAGATGAGGACAGAAGAGGAGAGAGGCCTGGAGTGAAGGGGAGAGAGGAGGACAGACAGAAGAGGAGAGAGGCTTGGAGTGAAGGGGAGAAGATGAGGACAGAAGAGGAGAGAGGCCTGGAGTGAAGGGGAGAGAGGAGGACAGACAGAAGAGGAGAGAGGCTTGGAGTGAAGGGGAGAAGATGAGGACAGAAGAGGAGAGAGGCCTGGAGTGAAGGGGAGAGAGGAGGACAGAAGAGGAGAGAGGCCTGGAGTGAAGGGGAGAAGATGAGGACAGAAGAGGAGAGAGGCCTGGAGTGAAGGGGAGAGAGGAGGACAGAGAAGAGGAGAGAGGCCTGGAGTGAAGGGGAGAGAGGAGGACAGAGAAGAGGAGAGAGGCCTGGAGTGAAGGGGAAACGATGAGGACAGAAGAGGAGAGAGGCCTGGAGTGAAGGGGAGAGAGGAGGACAGAAGAGGAGAGAGGCCTGGAGTGAAGGGGAGAAGATGAGGACAGAAGAGGAGAGAGGCCTGGAGTGAAGGGGAGAGAGGAGGACAGAAGAGGAGAGAGGCCTGGAGTGAAGGGAGAGAGGAGGACAGAGAAGAGGAGAGAGGCCTGGAGTGAAGGGGAAACGATGAGGACAGAAGAGGAGAGAGGCCTGGAGTGAAGGGGAGAAGATGAGGACAGAAGAGGAGAGAGGCCTAAAGTGAAGGGGAGAGAGGAGGACAGAGAAGAGGAGAGAGGCCTGGAGTGAAGGGGAGAGAGGAGGACAGAGAAGAGGAGAGAGGCCTGGAGTGAAGGGGAAACGATGAGGACAGAAGAGGAGAGAGGCCTGGAGTGAAGGGGAGAAGATGAGGACAGAAGAGGAGAGAGGCCTGGAGTGAAGGGGAGAAGATGAGGACAGAAGAGGAGAGAGGCCTGGAGTGAAGGGGAAACGATGAGGACAGAAGAGGAGAGAGGCCTAAAGTGAAGGGGAGAGAGGAGGACAGAGAAGAGGAGAGAGGCCTGGAGTGAAGGGGAGAGAGGAGGACAGAGAAGAGGAGAGAGGCCTGGAGTGAAGGGGAAATGATGAGGACAGAAGAGGAGAGAGGCCTGGAGTGAAGGGGAGAAGATGAGGACAGAAGAGGAGAGAGGCCTGGAGTGAAGGGGAAACGATGAGGACAGAAGAGGAGAGAGGCCTGGAGTGAAGGGGAAACGATGAGGACAGAAGAGGAGAGAGGCCTGGAGTGAAGGGGAGAAGATGAGGACAGAAGAGGAGAGAGGCCTGGAGTGAAGGGGAGAGAGGAGGACAGAGAAGAGGAGAGAGGCCTGGAGTGAAGGGGAAACGATGAGGACAGAAGAGGAGAGAGGCCTGGAGTGAAGGGGAGAAGATGAGGACAGAAGAGGAGAGAGGCCTGGAGTGAAGGGGAGAAGATGAGGACAGAAGAGGAGAGAGGCCTGGAGTGAAGGGGAGAAGATGAGGACAGAAGAGGAGAGAGGCCTGGAGTGAAGGGGAGAAGATGAGGACAGAAGAGGAGAGAAGCCTGGAGTGAAGGGGAGAAGATGAGGACAGAAGAGGAGAGAAGCATGGAGTGAAGGGGAGAAGATGAGGACAGAAGAGGAGAGAGGCCTGGAGTGAAGGGGAGAAGATGAGGACAGAAGAGGAGAGAGGCCTGGAGTGAAGGGGAGAAGATGAGGACAGAAGAGGAGAGAGGCCTGGAGTGAAGGGGAGAAGATGAGGACAGAAGAGGAGAGAGGCCTGGAGTGAAGGGGAGAGAGGAGGACAGAAGAGGAGAGAGGCCTGGAGTGAAGGGGAGAGAGGAGGACAGAGAAGAGGAGAGAAGCCTGGAGTGAAGGGGAGAAGATGAGGACAGAAGAGGAGAGAAGCCTGGAGTGAAGGGGAGAGAGGAGGACAGAAGAGGAGAGAGGCCTGGAGTGAAGGGGAGAAGATGAGGACAGAAGAGGAGAGAGGCCTGGAGTGAAGGGGAGAAGATGAGGACAGAAGAGGGCAGGAAATGTAGGAGGCTCGATGGGGAGACAAAGAGGAGGCTCAAGTCTAGGAGGGAAGAGAGTGAAGGAGCAAGAGAGCTGATTAGAGAGATAGAACAATTAAGAAAATAAAAAAGGAATTCAGAAATGGGTAGAAGATGAGTCATGGTAAAGGGAGAGAAGATAAAATGAGTACCACGAAGAGGAGATTATTTCTGTTCTCTATTTTTATTTAACCTTTATTTAACTAGGCAAATCAGTTAAGAACAAATTCATATTTACAATGACGGCCTACTGGGGAACAGTGAACTGCCTTGTTCAGCGACTGTCACTGTAGAGAGCTTTATATGTCTCTATTTAGGTTTGGTCAGGGTGTGATTTGGGTGGGCATTCTATGTCCCTTTTTCTATGATTTGTATTTCTGTGTGTTTGGCCGGGTGTGGTTCTCAATCAGAGGCAGCTGTCTATCGTTGTCTCTGATTGAGAACCATAATTAGGTAGCTTTTGTCCCACCTGTATTTGTGGGTAGTTGTCCATGTATAGTTGCCTGTGAGCACTACGTTGGCGTTACGGTTTCGTTTGATGTTTGTTTTGTTGGCGACATCTTATAATAAAGAAGAATGTATGCTCACCACGCTGCACCTTGGTCCTCTCCTTTCTTCAGCCGTGACAGGGGCTTACCTTACCTTGTCAGCTCAGGGATTCAATCCAGCAACCTTTCGGTTATTGGCCCAACGCTCTAATCATTAGTCTACATGCTGCCTCTATCCTGGGGGGCGTGTGCGTGTGTGTGTGTAATGTGTGTGTGTGCATAGAAGCAGGGGGTCCTAGGACACAGAGACACCCCCGCACTATCAAAGGGTCCTGCGCCTCGACAGCTGCTCTCATTAGAAGAACAGGCAGTCCCGCTCTGTGAGCTTAATCACCCACACCACACTTCCACAGCAATTAGCCTAGCCACCGCCAGCACTTCACATCCACGGTGGAACACCCGGAGCCATGCTACGTACTGTACTGATGCTAACACTGTAATATGTGCTGCTCCTTAGTCACATAGATCAACTACCTAGATGGTTTTCCAGGTCCACGTTAGTTGTTTATCTGGTTGCTGGAGCTCCCAAGGCATAATGGATCCGATAGAGTGTGGAAAGGAGGGAGTTATTATTGGCTAAAACTGCCTGGTGGAGATACTCAAGACCCTGGTCTAATCCTTCAAGGAAGAGAGTGAGGAGAATAAAGAGAAAGGAATAAAACAGAGAGAATACAGTCAGAGAGGGAGGTTGAGAGACAGAGTTCAAGAGTTTGAGTGAGAATGACAGGATGAAAAATGGCAAGATGTCAGAATGGGGGCCGGAAAAAGCTATAGAACAACGAGCAAAACAAGGAAAAGGACAAACTAATTCAAAAACAAGTAGGGACTTGACCTTTCTGTCTCTCCCTTTAAGGGTTTCCCCTAGTATTGTTTTGAGTCTCACCAAGCAGCAACCCATGGAAGCAGACACTAGCATGTCCTCTTCAAACTGAGTCCAAATGAACAAAACCCAAACTTTGTAAGCCAGCAAGCAACAGAGTAAGGCAGCAGCCCGCCTTGCCTAAGCGATGTTTAGGGAAAACCCTGCTCCTCTATTATGAGGAAGCCAAAGTGGCGGCTTTGCTGGCTTTAGAAGATTGAACCAGATTGGTTGAATATCTGCCCTATTGTTGTGTGTTCCTTTCCATAAGTAGGGTCCAGTGTGGTATTGAAAAGCTCTTTGGTGGGCTTAGCACTCTTGCTAAACAGCTTCTGCTGGCTATTTATGCAAACAATGGAGCAAATCTGCTCCTTTGATCACTAGGCCTTGTCACTGCTCTTTGGGGATGTATGTATGTGTGTGTGTGTGTGTGTGGTGCATGGATGGGAGTTTTATTGTGTTGTGTGTGTGTGTGTGTGTGTTTGAGTGTGTGTGTGTGTGTTCGAGTGTGTGTGTGTGTGTGTGTTCGAGTGTGTGTGTGTGTTCACAGCTTCTGTGTGAAATGGTAATCAGGTCCTATGTGGGTACCAAGCCAACCTATAATTTACACCCCAGATCTCGTCTCCCATCACCCATGTTGCACCAACACAGAAAACCCTTTATGTCTATCATGACCCCATGCTTGAAAAGATGGGCTTTCACATGCCCCTGTGTGTGTCTGTGGGAAGCCCCTGTTTGTGTGGGCTAGCTCAGCAGGCCAGCATTGGTCTCTGGGATATGATCCCACAACTCCAATACAGAATCACTTGGGTGGAAAATCGGGCTATTTCACCTGAATGGCAAATAGTTGGAACCTTGGCATTGGTGCGCCCCAGTTCCCTCAATCCTCTTCCTGGCTCTGGTGTGTACACGCGGACAGTCACACACAAGCATGGGCACACATCACACACACAAACATACACATCCACGCACACAATAACACACAGCCCCTCACACAATAACACACAGCCCCTCAGACAATAACACACAGCCACACACACAATAACACACAGCCAATCACACAATAACATACACAGCCACACACACAATAACACACAGCCACACACACAATAACACACAGCCCCTCACACAATAACACACAGCCACACACACAATAACACACAGCCAATCACACAATAACACACAGCCACACACACAATAACACACAGCCACACACACAATAACACACAACCACACACACAATAACACACAGCCCCTCACACAATAACACACAGCTCCCTCACACAATAACACACAGCCACACACACAATAACACAAAGCCACACACACAATAACACACAGCCACACACACAATAACACACAGCCCCTCACACAATAACACACAGCCACACACACAATAACACACAGCCTCACGTACAATAACACATAGCCACTCACACAATAACACACAGCCTCACGTACAATAACACACAGCCTCACGTACAATAACACACAGCCACACACACAATAACACACAGCCCCTCACACAATAACACACATAACACACAACACACAGCCTCACACAATAACACATAGCCACTCACACAATAACACACAGCCACACACACAATAACACACAGCCACACACACAATAACACACAGCCACACACACAATAACACACCGCCACTCACAATAACACACAGCCACACACACAATAACATACAGCCACACACACAATAACACACTGCCACACACAATAACACACAGCCACTCACACAATAATACACAGCCACTCACACAATAACACACAGCCACTCACACAATAACACACAGCCCCTCACACAATAACACACAGCCACTCACACAATAACACACAGCCACACACACAATAACACACAGCCACACACACAATAACACACAGCCACACACACAATAACACACAGCAAGGTTCAGTAGTGCCTTTCCTACTTTGTTGTTGTTTGTTTGTTGATCCATATGATGGTTGCTGATAAGGGATCAGAGTTTACACACACACACACACACACACACACACACACACACACACACACACACACACACACACACACACACACACACACACACACACACACACACACACACACACACACACACACACACACACACACACACACACACACACACACACACACACCACAGAGCTCCAGTAGAGGGAGTCTCATCAGAAAGTGCAGAAATCAGACAAACACAAATGCACTCAGACAACCAGAGCGAGGCACACTCAACTCAATGCAGAAGGCACACTCAACTCAATGCAGAAGGCACACTCAACTCAATGCAGAAGGCACACTCAACTCAATGCAGAAGGCACACTCAACTCAATGCAGAAGGCACACTCAACTCAATGCAGAAGGCACACTCAACTCAATGCAGAAGGCACACTCAACTCAATGCAGAAGGCACACTCAACTCAATGCAGAAGGCACACTCAACTCAATGCAGAAGGCACACTCAACTCAATGCAGAAGGCACACTCAACTCAATGCAGAAGGCACACTCAACTCAATGCAGAAGGCACACTCAACTCAATGCAGAAGGCACACTCAACTCAATGCAGAAGGCACACTCAACTCAATGCAGAAGGCACACTCAACTCAATGCAGAAGGCACACTCAACTCAATGCAGAAGGCACACTCAACTCAATGCAGAAGGCACACTCAACTCAATGCAGAAGGCACACTCAACTCAATGCAGAAGGCACACTCAACTCAATGCAGAAGGCACACTCAACTCAATGCAGAAGGCACACACGCACGTCACTTGCTGTCTAGTGTGGTGTTCTTGCTGTCTATGAGATGTTCTGGGCCAGGAGTTTGCCTCGTCTATCTGTCCCTGTCCACCAGTGCCTGACCAGAACACACACACATTGTGTTCTTTTCAACCCCATGTCACCTGAGGTGTTTGTGTTTGCCCATCAGCGCTACATCTGGGTAAGTGTGTGTGTGTTTATTTGCAATAACACCTCTTTGTGTGTGTGTGTGTGTGTGTGTGTGTGTGTGTGTGTGTGTGTGTGTGTGTGTGTGTGTGTGTGTGTGTGTGTGTGTGTGTGTGTGTGTGTGTGTGTGTGTGTGTGTGTGTGTGTGTGTGTGTGTGTGTGTGTGTGTGTGTGTGTGTGTGTGTGTGTGTGTACAGCAGTGTACGTGTACCGATCTGTCTGTCACTCATGGTTGGTGTAGATGTCAGGTGATTGAAGACAGGCACTTTTGGCAGCTGTGGCAGATCCAAATCCTGTAGGCAGGTCTGGGTTCAGCTGTTCACACCCTCCTGCTGACGTTGACATTGACACAGTGAGATAATCAACTGAAATTGGACCTGTGAATGCCTACATGAAATGTGATTGTGTTGCTCACTTAAAGTTATATGGCTGATTCTAATCAATACAACATAACCCCTCGACAAGCAGACACACACACACACACACTCGCCTCCCTAAACACACTTCCATTAATTGTCAGTTCCTACAGAGAAATATCTTGACATAACACATCAATAACGAATGAGTTGCCACATAAAAAATGTACTGTTTTATTTTTTTATGTCTGACAAAAGTCCTCAGATATTCATAATTTAACCGACAGTTTCCATGTTTTAGATCACAAAGCATTTTCTTTCACGGCTTGTGAGAGTCTGCATATGTCGGTTTGTCAGTAGATGTAAAAGTTGAATTATTGAGGTATGGTGGTAAGGGTCGAGAGAGATTTAAGACATAAAAGAAAGAATGAGTGTTAGATGAGTGAAAACCTTCTGAGAGCTACCCCTCTGTCGTTTTTCTCTCTTTCTTGACCTCTGTTTCTCTCTCTCTCTCTCTCCTGTCTCTCTCTATCTCACTCTCTGTCTCTCTCTTTCTCTCTCTCTCTCCTGTCTCTCTCTATCTCACTCTTTCTCCTGTCTCTCTCTATCTCACTCTCTCTGTCTCTCTCTTTCTCTCTCTCCAACACACACTCTCACACATTCTCTCTCTCTCTCTCTCTCTCTCTCTCTCTCTCTCTCTCTCTCTCTCTCTCTCTCTCTCTCTCACTATCTCACTCTCTCTGTCTCTCTCTTTCTCTCTCTCTCTCCTGTCTCTCTCTATCTCTCTCTCTGTCTCTCTCTCTCCCACACACACTCTCACACATTCTCTCTCTCTCCTGTCTCTCTCTGTCTCTCTCTCTCTCTCTCTCCTGTCTCTCTCTATCTCACTCTCTCTGTCTCTCTCTTTCTCTCTCTCCCACACACACTCTCACACATTCTCTCTCTCTCCTGTCTCTCTCTGTCTCTCTCTCTCTCTCTCTCCTGTCTCTCTCTATCTCACTCTCTCTGTCTCTCTCTCTCCCACACACACTCTCACACATTCTCTCTCTCTCCTGTCTCTCTCTCTCTCTCTCTCTCAATTCAATTCAATTCAAGGGCTTTATTGGCATGGGAAACATGTGTTAACATTGCCAAAGCAAGTGAGGTAGACAACATACAAAGTGAATATATAAGGTGAAAAACAACAAAAATTAACAGTAACCATTACACATACAGAAGTTTCAAAACAGTAAAGACATTACAAATGTCATATTATATATATATATATATATATATATATATATATATATATATATATATATATATATATATATATATATATACAATGTACAAATAGTTAAAGGACACAAGATAAAATAAATAAGCATAAATATGGGTTGTATTTACAATGGTGTTTGTTCTTCACTGGTTGCCCTTTTCTCGTGGCAACCGGTCACAAATCTTGCTGCTGTGATGGCACACTGTGGAATTTCACCCAGTAGATATGGGAGTTTTTCAAAATTGGATTTGTTTTCAAATTCTTTGTGGATCTGTGTGATCTGGGGGAAATATGTATCTCTAATATGGTCATACATTGGGCAGGAGGTTAGGAAGTGCAGCTCAGTTTCCACCTCATTTTGTGGGCAGTGAGCACATAGCCTGTCTTCTCTTGAGAGCCATGTCTGCCTACGGCGGCCTTTCTCAATAGCAAGGC